>NC_051154.1:379945990-380124956 GCF_013339745.2 Dermacentor silvarum | reverse complement strand
TTTTGTCGCCGTGAGGTGGCGTCTCGTCGCAGAGCGTCTTCCATACGTCATCCAGAGGTTCGAAACGCGTTCCATACTTGGCCTCGAAGCTGTCTCCTTAGTGTCTACGTAGACTGGTCCAGTGCTGGCCAGAATTGGAACACACCCTACGAGAGCGTGAAGAAAGTTTAATAGTATCTCTAGAGCTTATAGTCTAGCGACAGGCTTGGTACCACTTCTGCGAAATGATGAGGCATAAAATAAAAAGAGAAGAGGAAACCAAAACATAGCGAAAAGCGCGCGCGCCACACACGCATTAATGCATGCAGTAAAAGCAATAATGCAGTACCACATAAAAAAAGATTTACAGAGTATCATGGAATGCTGTATCCCACAGTAATTTAAGTGCGTTAATAGAACGCAATTTAGGCCACTGCCACGGCCCGAAAACGTCCCGCAGATCAAGTTGCGTGTTGTGCCACATGTTTCGAGGATTTCTCGAGGCACTCATTGAGGTTGTAAAACGTCTTCAAGTACAAATTAAAGGGTCGAAGTCTTCGTTAACACTGCATGTGGGGAACAATGGCGTGCTGTACAAATTAATTTTGAATAAGTGGATCTCATGTAAAGGACATTCCAGCGGATACGATGAAGGGATGTTCGATCACGCCTATCCTGAACACGCGGCATTATGAAAGTTACTGTTCGGTCAAAACGATTGTGTGGCCCGCACTACGGCTCGCAGCAGCTAACACGAGCGACACTGCATCGAATCTTGAAAATGGTATCATGGTCAGCTTCGATGAGTCACTGTGTGCATAACCGGCCGCAAAGGCCAGCTCTGACGTTGCCGGCTATGCTACAATGGGCGGACAACCGTTGAAGCACTACACTGTGACTTAAACCTACAGGCCATTGTGTAAGCAGCTAATATCAGTAACTAGCTGGTCCTACAGGTGTAGTGACATCAGGCATTGCAGCACAGCCCAGTGAAGGCTGTCCACAGTGCAGTCAGCTCAGTAGATGTCGTAGATGTTCTATGGCTGAGCTTTTCCGACATCGAGGTCTTTAACAGGATCCAGACGCCTTAGCTGATGACAGACATGACCGATACTCCATCGCAAGCATTACATCGAGCACTGTGTCAGTTGTACGCGTGTTCGAGTGTAAGATACGCTATAGAGCTGGCCCGGGCATGTCAGCTTTTCTCTCGATTCCAGGTATAGCGGTGGAATTTACCATGAGATAACTTTCAGGGTGTAACAGAGAGATTGAACTTGGCTGATATTGCAGAAGGAGCAAGCCTCGCACCTATGAAGCGCAACGGCAGCAAGTGGACTGTCACATTCCCTATAGACACGTACCGAACTCTAGCGGAAGGACTGCGTGTGAAAAATCGGTAGCGAAAGGCGCCTGCTGTCCAACAGATTTAAAATTAAATTATGGGGTTTTACGTGCCAAACCACGATCTGATTATGAGGCACGCCGTAGTGGGAGACTCCGGAAATTTGGACCACCTGGGGTTTTTTTTTAACGTTCACCTAAATCTAAGTACACGGGTGTTTTCTCATTTCGCCACCATCGAAATGCGGCCGCCGTGGCCGGGATTTGATCCCGCGGCCTCGTGCTCATCAGCCCAACACCATAGCCGCTGAGCAACCACGACGGGTTTCGACAGAGTTCCCACAGTTCATATATTCTCCGCGACGCCAGGACATAATCTAGATGCTTTGGCTTGCCCTCCTTCCAAAAGCTTGACGTTCGCCTGAGATAGGCCTTCGAGCGGGAAGAATGTCGAAGCAGGCTTTCAGAGAGCGCGGTATATAGCCAAACGAAAGAGTCAACGGAGCATCAGCTTGTACTGTTTAAAAGCACTGTAGAAGTGTTGCTTGCTGGGCCAGTTGGTTCATACTTTAACTTGAGAAAACCAGTGAAAACATTGAGACGCAAACTCGAAGGAAAGAAGAGGCACCACCCAGCGTTGTGGTGTATCTTTTTTCCTTCGTGTTTTCGTTTTAATTTGTTCGCTCGTTTTCTCAAGTTACTGTTGAAAAGCGCCCGGAAGAAATCGCGAAGGAAGAGAGCTCGTCCTTCAAACTATGCACCTGCGACGATGAAAGTCAGCCCCAAAAATCTGTGTTTTGCGAGGTATATATGGTAAAGGACTGCTTCCAACTGCAGAACACAGCGAGCCGGCATCACGCTTTGTGAACGCGATAGCGCCCACTTCCCGAGTGGCATTTCAAGGCCTCAGGACAGCACAAAACTCTCGTTGAGGCTGATGGCTTCCTGCAGGCTTGTGTTTAGTATTTATCTGTTGCGCTTTGAACGCCATATACAAATGCCATCTGCGTACAAGGAGACGCCGGTATTTGCACTTTTCTAGACCAATAAAGCGGACGTTAAGGTGGCGGTCCCACTCCGGCGGCACGAGCCCCCGTTGTCAGTACTTTTGGAGCAACCGTGGCGGCTCTTCTACTTAGGATATGAAGTTGTCGTATAAACCATAAAAAGCTTAATTCTTGTAGATTCCAACTATATAATATAAAGAAATGGATTGATTTGATTTAGAAATAAATGTTCAAGAACAAGCATGAGATACATGGTTTTTGCGAACTGTGTCTCAGTTGTGACCATATTTAGAAGAAACTACCGCACTTACTGCATTGCGGCTTGCTCTGTAGCTTTGGGACATATTTATCTAGTTCCTAGACGTAGCAAATTAATTTTGAATTTTTACTTTTTGGATAATTTGCTTTTGAAAATTGCCAAATATCGCAATCTTCTGTTGTAAACAGCCCCACAACTACATCCTCAAGTAAGCTAACTTTTGGATAAAGTAGAGATCATGGAATTTACATTTAGGACGCAAAATTTTATTCATGTAACTTTATTAGTTTTCCTAATAATGCGGCCGAAATTAAGCAATATTTGGAATTCTGGTTTTATTTTTGCCGATTTTTGCGGAAAGGTGCTAAAGCTACGAAGCTGCGGTTTAAAACTAATAAAGGTACGTGAATGAAATTTTGCGTCCTAAATGGAAATTCCTTGAACTCTGCTTTATCCAAAATTTAGCTTCCTTGAGAGTGTAGTTGCCGGGCTGTTTACAACAGAAGATTGCGATATTTGGCAATTTTCAAAAGCAAATTACCCAAAAAGTAAAAATTCAAAATTAATTTGCTACGTCTAGGAACTAGATAAATATGTCCTAAAGCTACAGAGCAAGCCGCAATGCAGTAAGTGCGGCAGTTTCTTCTAAATATGGTCACAACTGAGACACAGTTCGCAAAAACCATGTATCTCATGCTTGTTCTTGAACATTTATTTCTAAATCAAATCAATCAATTTCTTTGTATTATACATAGTTGGAATCTACAAGAATTAAGCTTTTTATGGTATATACCACAACTTTATATCCTAAGTAGAAGAGCCGCCACGGTTAGTCCAAAAGTACTGAAAACGGGGGGCTCGTGCCGCCGGAGTGGGACACCCCTTAAGAGCGTTGGACTGAAAACGCCGCCTTGTGGAACGTCACTGTACTATCGGCGTCATGAAACGCGAACAGCGGAGCGCGTGGCCGAAGCATAACTGGAGGTATAGTGCGCACCGTCCAGTCATCACCATTGACAGGCGCGTACATCCGGTTCGACCGCACTGCTAGGTTATGCTCCCCATTTTTTTTCTGTTCTGGTTCTCTTTTAGTTCAAAGCAAGAAAGAATACTGGCGCAGTTATGATGATGGCGCAAACCGTACCACACGCAGCGCTGTTCGCGTTTCACTTGAAACCGATAGCACTTGTGGTTTCGCCGCACTGTGCGATAATACTCGCCCTATGCAGCGATAATTTAGTATCTGTATTCTTCGATTTTTATTTTCTCGCTTTCAAGTAAAAGAGAACCAGAACAGAAACGAAAAGAGGCAGCATCACCTCGCAGTGCGGTCAAACCGGATGTGCCCGCCTGTCAGTATACCTTCAGTTATGCTTCGGCCACGCGCTCCTCTGTTCGCGTTTCATTTGACGCCGATAGTACATACGATACGCGAATTTGTGCTTCCCTGATTTCGTCTACATGTAAACTGACCTGTCCACTGGTAGATAGATATCCATGCGATCCACTGGTACACTGGTACGTGCTATCGTTAATGCTCGTGGATCTCAGAGTCGCCAGAATAGCCTGATGTGCAACATCGTCGGATGCTCCTTTATGTCAAGAATAAATCTATGATGATAGCAGACATAACTTTGTTTCGATTAACGCAGCTTGCGAGGGCAGTGACGTTGTCAGTTCTGCCGTGGCCTTTGAGCATCTGAACGTCTGCTGAAGGTATAGATGTCTGCGCTCATCAATTTCTTAGTGTGAGCGCTGAAGCAGCATATTTTCCAACAGCTTCCCGACGCAACTCAGAAGAGCAATGGGGCGATACGAGCGTAAGTCCGTGAGAGACTTGCCTGGTTGAAGCCAGAACGGCAATAGTGTGGGCGAGCTTCCAAAATGGCCAAAATGGGGGTGTGGAACACAAAGAAGCAGCTGGGCCATTTAATTCTCTCCCAGGTGTGACAACGCAGAATAACTGATGTCATGTGGGGCCGGAGCTGATGCCTTGTTGACTAACACATCAGCGCCGCTGCAGTTTCTCCATATATCGCATGGCTCATTCATCAAGGGCGAGTTAGGTGACGCAATTACAAGTCATGAGCAAAGTATGGGTCCTGAATATTTCGCAAATGTGCCTATTTCGAAATAAATTCAGGACTTAATAACGCGCTACCTCGCTCGCTCCAAACATTTATCTCTGTTTCTTTGAGGGTGGAACCAAGCAAGACCGCAGTCTTAGCAAACAGTACTGCAACCCATCGTTCCAATTCAGTGGGGTGACTTTCTGCTGCTCAGGACGAGGTCGCGGATTCGATTCCCGACCGCAGCGGCTGCTTTTCGATGGTGGCGGTATGCAAGAACGCTCGTGCGTCGTACATTGGTGCTCGTTAAAGAACGCCAGCTGTCGACAATTAAACCGGAGTTACACTTTGCGGTTTCGAGACGTTAAACCGCACAATTGTTAAACGGTGCCGTGGCACCATTTGACAGTTTCAGTGTGCACTGACTATAGCGCCAGCGGCAGTTCAGTAGGGCGCGAAAGAAGCGTCGACGGTGGCTATCTGCCGTCTCGCATGAGAACTGTGCAGCCGGTCGCCGAGTCGCTCGTCTGCTGTCTTTTGCGTTCTCCTGCGTGAGGTCTGTGCAGTGTTCACTCGAAAAACAACTATCACGCAACGATAATCCTAGTCACGCGAGGAGGAAACCTCCTTCGCAGTTGTCGTGCCGAGTCAGCGACGTTTTGCGGCTGAGTCGCGGTCCAAGTCCCGAAAGCGGCAACCGCACTAGAGGTGGTACGCAAAAATTATCGCGCACCGCGCGCGCTTTTTAGGTAGCCTAACATGGCGGGGTCAAAACCATTCCGGAACTCACCGTTACGGCGTTCCCAGCGAGATTGAAGCGCAGGGGCGTTACTTACGTAAAACCCCACAATTTTTAACCCCGTTGTGGCAATTTTGAGCGATTTTATTCGCGTTCGTCAATGTTGATAACCGCGCGGTTAATCGTGGCTGAAGCGTACTGGTGAATGCCTTGTCACCGCTGCGGATTAAGGCCCAGCTCTGGTATAGGAGCGGCACGTGTTTCTGCATAGCTTTCCGTTATTAGCGACCCGAGCTCGTACGATAAGAGTCCGGGTTGAGCCGAATATTTGTCAGAAGCCAACTCACGGTTCGCGGCGATCCAACTTGGCAGCCATGGTGCAAGGTTTAAACCGCCGCTGTTTTATGTTTAATCATGCAAGCATATACAAACGCCACAAAAAAACAAAGAAAGACACTTTAGACTTCGTTCGTGCGCGGCAAATACATGAGTGCGATGTCAAGTTCATGGGTTGTCACGTTCCAGTAGACGTACACTACGAAATCCCGGCCGCGGCTGCCGCATTTCGATGGGTTCGCAATGCATGAACTCTCGTGTGTCGTGCTTCGTTACACGTTCAAGAACCCCACGTGGTCGAAATTATTCCACAGCCCTCCACTGCGGCGTCTCTCACAACTATTCACTGTGCAGTTTCGGGAGGTTAAACACAAAAATTATTTTTACACGTAGTTTAATCCCACAGAGAAGACAGCACAGAGTTGTTATGTTAAGGGCTGGTATATCGACAAATTCTATTCATCAACAAAGCTAACTTGAGTCGGCGGCTCTTCTCTGTTGGCGGTATAATATTGTGCATTATTACATATTGCGCATTATTATTGCGTATTAATAATATTGCGTATTACTGCACACATATTACATATCGGCGGGATAATGCGGGGGCCCGGAAACAAAGAAAAAAATCCATGCTGTTTCGACGCACTATTTTAAATGGTTCATCGCAATGGTCGTACACATGAGTGCTGGCTGTGCTTATTAACTGATATACCGAGCTTAGCAATTTATTATATTTTGTTTCATCTTTCGTGGCAACTCTAGTCGACATTTTTTTATTCCAGATTATTCATGCGCTTGGTTTCTACCGCTCTATATTTTCAGCAAGCTGCAAACTTGACGTTGAGCGTACTGTGGTCAGGGGGGTATAAAAATCTGCCTGTGCTTTACGCTGATGAAAGGAGTTGCTGACGTTCTTAGGTCTCGCGGGCGGCTGCTCAAGCAAAAGAATACTACGGCTGACGGCACCCTATAGACTGTACCGTAAAAAGTCCACGTGGAGCAAATGCAGTGCATGCAGTGTGTAATTTTAGCACATCCTTATATTGCGGTGTTTTTGTTCCGCCCTGTACACCGGTAGATGTAATTTTTTTAAAAATTCGCAACACGTTTACATTGTTAGCAAATTCGTAATTATGCTCGATTCGCAAACATTCGCACTGCCGCTCTGGCCGCGCTTGGCCCTTTCGGCTTTATATAACACAAATATCATCACCACCAAAGACAAAACGAATAAGGTCAGCTTCACACTTTTCCACTTTCTTCCGATTCAAGACCTCGATTTAAGACCACGGCTCTCGATTCGTAGCCGAACTCCCACAGTGGCCACTGATCGCAATGACGCCATCATCGTCATCATTTCCGCATTTCCCTCCTCTTCTTCTGGGCGACGTGGTGGTCCGGAGACCTGGCAACCGGCGAACGGGCGCCCACGGGGCTCCCTGCGTCCACGGCGCCGACGTCGCCATAGTCGTCGGCCGGAAGTCTCGGCGCCCCTCGCCTGATGATACGGCCCCGGGCGCTAATCAGCCTGGCCCTATCAACGGCTTCTCCTTCGCCCACGCGTTTTTCTCGGTCGCAGCAGCGACAAAGCGCGAGGCACGCATAACTCGGCGTGGCTCGTGGAGACGACGTCTACTCGGCCCAGCTCCGTCGAGCTGATACTGGGCGCGGTCTGGCTGCATGGCCCGGCTGAGGCGGTGTCGGCTTGCCCGCACCAGAAAAAAAAGGGGGGCTGCCGAGACCGGAGGGGGGTGGTGATACGGCCAACGGCGCGCCTCGATGTCGCGCTGAGGTCAGTCGGCGGGCAGCTGCGCGCGTGCGTCCCCCGCTGTGCCCCGTGTCCCATAGCCGTTCGCTTCGGTCAGTGGCGTAGCCCTGGAAGCGGTGTTTCGGCGTGAAAACACCGCACCCGCTCACTCTCGCTGCAAAATCCAGAGCACCCTTACAGCACACCTCCCAATTGAGACCTGACCACGATGTTGGCTAATGAAATTTACGGTACGAAAGCGTCATGAGAGACGGTGTAGTGGAGGGGCGTGAAATAATTTTTGACCCCCTGCGCTTTTCTTTCCTTAATCTGAGAGCTACGCCGATGCCGCTCCTCTGCACGGCGTGCACCTGTCACGTCTCTATAGCAATCAGTAGTTGTCATTTGTTACCATTCTGCAGTAGATTCCATGAGCTGCGAGGTATTTTTATTACTGCAAGCTCGCGATTACCACGACGTTGCCGTTGGGCAAGAATATAATAGCATGTGTGTTTTGCAAGTGGGCATTATTCTGTGACTTAATGCAGCGCTTTAAAGAGTGCGAGGTTCGCGCCGTGCGAATGACGACCACTTAGGTTCCCAAATCAACGAAATTTGCAATTAATCTGCTGATAGAAGAAATGATGAAACCTATCTGTGACTTCCGGGACATTGTGGTATCGTTGGTAACAGCCTCGACGATGACGCTGCCCGATTTGTCCACGCTGGAGCGCCGACACTCCTCATATATTATCATAATCAGGAGTGGACGGTGCTGGAGAGCTTCGCCATCACGCACGTAATACCACGTTAAGTCACTGGAATACAACGCAGAACTCCGACCGTGGGTTATAGAACATCTGTCATTAAGATTGCAGTTACCACCAAAACTGCTGTGTCGGCTGTGGGGCCGAGTAGCCTCCACTAACTCACACAGCTATCGCATCGGAAATGCTGACTTACCTATATGTGCGCTGAGCGCAGACGTGAAGAGACTGCCAACGTTCCCGCTTCGGCAAACAATGCCAGATTTTCTCGAACGTGCCTTCAGTGGACTGCATGATCGGTGTTTTACCGAAGCAAAAGCTCTGAGAGCCTGGCCTCACAGCTTATCAGCCCAGAAAGCCACACGAGCTATTCTAAAGTATATATGAAGGCGACAGGATAGAGTGCCCGACTGTCTATGCTGCGCCATGCATAGCGCGTGTGAACGATCTAGACTCCCGTCTTCTCTCTCTCTTTCACTCCCCCACCCCCACGTTTAGGGTAGCAAACTGGACGAAGTCTGCTTAACCGCCATGCCTTTCCTTCCTTCCCTCTCTCTCACAGTACAGACACGATGACGGGAACTACTGATGCCGAATGAGTATGTGCATTCGCCGTTTGTATGCCTAGGAGCCTGGGATGCATTTGCAATGCCATAAAAGCTAGCAACCACAGAATTCTTTAGTGTTATTATTCAGACCAAATGAGTGTACTAGGAAAATCTATCTCGACTCTAGTGTACTTGGAAAATCTATCTCGACTCTTTGCCATCTAACAAATCGACGGACTGATACTCACTTCGTGGTCTCGTGAACTTCTGTCGAGGGCACTCTGTTTTCTTTGCTCTTATTCCTCGAGGGAGCTGGAACCGAACTTTAGGAACTGCTACCGGCCACCACACTGTTGAAGTTCCTATGTATGGGTACATTTAAATTATTGAACTTCAGTTATCTCACCTGAATAAGCGTGCACGTGTCTCTGAGCGTTTCTGACCATTCTACACGCGAATTTAAAAAAAAATTAAATTATGGGGTTTTACGTGCCAAAACCAGTTCTGATTATGAGGCACGCCGTAGTGGAGGACTCCGGAAATTTGGACCACCTGGGGTTCTTTAACGTGCACCTAAATCTAAGTACACGGGTGTTTTCGCATTTCGCCCCCATCGAAATGCGGCCGCCGTGGCCGTGATTCGATCCCGGCCACGGCGGCCGCATTTCGATGGGGGCGAAATGCGAAAACACCCGTGTACTGAGGAGTCCGTTCAAAGATATGAGAACAAGCGAGTTGGGAAGAGAAGGATAATTATCAGGGTTCCTAGTGACCTGGAAAAAAGTCTGGGAAATTCTGAGCATCCCGACAAGTCTTGGAATTGTTAGGATATTTTTCATTTTCGTGATTAAAGTCACTGAAAATGTCTGAAGAAACTGCGCGAGTTTCACATTCATGTAGGTTTGTTCCCCGCAAAGTTATTAGGCTCATTGCAGCACTGCAAGTCAGCATTTCTGCACAATAATTCTGTATTTAATTGCCGTAATAAAGAAATTGAATCGTAAATTACGTGCTGCTGTGGCTTCTGGCACCACGTGAGTCCACCCCGCAAGACAGCGCGACCTTTTACCGCAGCACAGTTGTTTGTACACAGGGCTTGTCGAACGTGAAGTATGTTGTGTGTTGCGGTGAAGAATAATGATATTGACGCGGCAAACTCACGAACGACGAGCCGAAGGCTTTCGTTAGCCGCAGAGCAGCATTATTATCCTTTTGATGCGTTGCTGTTGCATAACGGGTGCATTGTACCCAATAACGCTGTTATTACACAGAGTATTCATTACTGTAACTAATTCAGTGGGCTACGCTGTCACAGACTTGGAACAAAAACTTGGGGAGGCCGTACGTGGAGGAAGAGGGGCTGGACATAGCTTGGACCTACAGCGCAGAGCTGTCGTGACTGCTGCACTATTGCATTTTGTTACACTATCGAAGCCCGGTAGTAATAACGTGTCTTCATCAACGACGCAAAGGATCATACGCGCTGTCTCTTATCACTTTTTACCCACATGCGCACGGTTTGATGTAGGATGGCAGCCCACTGGGGCGCTATAACGTAAAATGATTCCAAACTCCTGACGTCAACTTTACGTAACCACCGGCGCAAGCATAGGACGGTGACCCGCAGCGTTGTCTGAACAACCCAATCAAACACTCTCCTCGTTTATAGGAGGTCACCTTTATTCGCTTTCAAAACCAAATAACATTGTCTACACTCAGCGGTTTTCCTTATCTAATTGGCTGACAAGAGGCGAGGAGCACGCTCTCGCGGAGAGGGTTTCTATGGGGCCGAGCCAGCACAGTGAAAATGGATAGCCGCATGAAGAGGGTCGTGCCGGTTTCTCCGATTGGTCCGCTTTGCCTTACTCAGCTTGCGGTGGCTGGTCGAAAATCGCGGCGGCGTGCAGCGGAAGGATAAGAATGCCGCTAAAACGGATCTTCAGCAAGGAAGAGTTGGCAGAGCGATGTTGTATGCATGACGAAAGGGCTCGATAGTGTTTTACTGCCACGCAAAAAGGTTTATCATGCGCAAATAAATACATGCTCACCGGCAGGTGCGAGTAGCGAGGGCTGAGCGATCGGTGGGCAGCCATATTCTATTCCTTTCAGAACGGGGCAGTCTGTTGCTATTGAGAAAATTTTTCAGTTTTGTTCCGCATATTAATGAATTTTTTTTTCGCGTACACGTCACTCTGACGTGGTGAGTTTTCGCGGTTTTTTTTTTTTTTTTTTTTTGAGGTCGCGTGACAGACAGGCGAAGTGGGCGTAGCCAGGAAACATTGAACCAATAGCAGAGGGCTAATTGTGAAAAGGCGTCGAATCAGGAATGATTATGTTTCTTTTGTGCGGTTTAATCATGCATAATCAGTGTGTACACGTTATATCAGATGGGGAGCTATCGCGGTTTTCGTGACGTCGCATGACAGACAGGAAAAGTTGGCAGTGGCCCGAAAATGTTTTGACCAATCGTGGCGGTTGATTTCAGACATTGGAATCAAAACAGTTTGAACTCATTTTACGTTATAGTGCCCCATGTTACGTGACTTACCTCCTCATGAAACTAAGAAATTGTTTGCGTAACAGCCCAAGATGGCGGCGCCCATGAATCGAATATAAAATCGCCTATAGGAAATGCCGCTGCCAGCTTATCATTTGCTAACCAGACTAAGGCATGCAATGAAGTGAATATGTACTGCATATCTATGTCAAGTGGGTAGAGCAATGACATAACTTCGAAATTTGTTTTCCTACAAAAAAAAAAACTTTCAGTAAACTCCCTTAAACAGGTAATTACGTGTCTTGCTGTCTAATGAGCTATCACTGATATTTTTAGATGCCCCACAATAATGCGACAGTTGCAGCTGACAACACGGCAAAGTGCAATTTTTTATTGCGATAGCAATTATATGGACACTCCAAAGCAGATTTCTGCCGTCGGCGTCGCCATCGCCGTCGCCGTCGCCGTGAGGTTCCGTATGACGTCAATGGAGATGAAATCGTCGCCGCGCGCCGCCGAACGCTGTATGTGCGAGTGAAAGGGCGCGAGGAACGCGCGCTTTCACGGGGAGTGAACCCACGGCAGAGAACAAACGCGCGTTCTGCCCCGTGCTCCCTTAAGGGCTGCAGAAGTAGGCGTCTCTTTCCTCCTTTACAATCACCATATATGTAGAGCAAACGCGCCTTCTTCCGCCGCGCGAAAGGCCTTGGGGGGCGGGGGGGAGGGAAGGGAGGCGACGTGTAGCTGCGGCACCAAGTGCCTATTTATATCAGCGGCTCCGGCAACAGTCACCAACGCCGCACGCATTTTGTGCGAACGCGAGCAAAACGCCGACGGCGTCGACAACAGTTCTGCGTGTT
Organism: Dermacentor silvarum; assembly: GCF_013339745.2. NCBI lineage: Eukaryota > Metazoa > Arthropoda > Arachnida > Ixodida > Ixodidae > Dermacentor > Dermacentor silvarum. The sequence continues at coordinate 380,112,804 of NC_051154.1, read as the reverse complement.
GCCGGTGCTGCTGCATGTCCAAATTTATACAGCTGATAAAGCTACCATCATTACTCCGTATAGCTCTCTACAAATTTGCTATCGCAATTGATGCTTCACCTTTCAGGTGAAACTGCGGCAATTTTTTTTAAAATTCAGAATCATTTTTCTCTTCCTGTTGTGTTTGTTGCAGGACAAAGCATTTTTATCAAATTGTTGAAGTCTAGAACTGTCATAGCACATAATAAAATGGCAGTGAAGAAAGCTAAACTTTCCATAAACTTCAGAGCATCGCACGCGTAATGCGAAGACTTGGGTTCGCATTCCACCAGCGGCCAGTTGTTTTTTTCATCCTATATAATTTCTATTTATTTATTATTTCTTCACTTCGATGACAACTACAAATAATTTCCCCTATGTTTTCCTTGGTGTCATTGTCTGTTGGCTTATTTATGATTGAGACCTGCCCTAGGTAGCTTCTCTATTGAACAATAATTGCTGCAAAAATAAAACGATGGGCAATATTAAGAAGGGGGGGGGGGGGCAGTTTTCTATGGGGCTGCGAACTAATCAAGCTGTTTTGAAAAACAGCTTTTTGTCGCAGTCCTTCTTTCTGTATCTCGACAGAGTGAAAATAAACTTTATATATATATATATATATATATATATATATATATATATATATATATATACTCTTCCTTTTTTGCTTTGATTTGCGTGAGGCAGTTTTTAATGTATTTCTGCTTCTTGCTTTTGAAGCGCGACTCAGCCAGCATACTCAACCTAAAGAAAGCATACTCAAGAAAGTAAAGTTCTGAGGACAAAAGTATAACGTACGGTAGCTTCGTGTTTTTCAAGACTTTGTTGTCGCGGCGCGCACGTGTGGACGCCGACGGGAGGCGATTCAACCGAAGCTTCTTGCTTTTGCGTTCGAACTAAACGAGCTCTTTCGAGCGCAGGTCTTAAGCTCCCGTTCCTTGGTTAACCTTTGTCGTCCCTCGGCGTAACCGCGCGACCGCACTCGTGCCACTGTTCGCGCGGTCGGCATCGTCTTCTTCCACAGGTGGCCCCGATGCCGCTCACAATGCCAGCGTTCCCATACTGCCCCAACCTCTGCGAAGGCGCTGACGGTACTGTGCCAGCCGGTGCGGTGATTTCGATCTCAAGTTCTTTGCCTCAATATATCGCGAAATGAAAACACGTATACAGCTGTGCTCAAATTTCGCATTAGGGACTATCGTAATCGTCGGACATTTTTTTTTTTTTCATGGAAATGTATAGTTTCTCGCTGAGACTTTCTAGTGTGCTCGAATTAGGCGAAAAGTCGAATTAAACCGAGGTCAAATTAACAAAGGTTGACTGTATTCGGATTTTATCCCAGCATGATTCCGTGCTCCCAGAGCCCGATCATAACGGTTGTCGCAATTTCGGACGCCCTGCAAATAAAACTATTGCAGTTTTTTTCTTGTTCCAAATCCGCCATTAGCCCTCTGTGAACGGTCATGTGGACGATTAGCTTTCTGTGGCCGGTAAAAAAAAAAAGATCACCATTCATCGCTCAGAATGTTACAAACCCGCACGTACCCCACTCCGCGGTCGCTTAGCAGGATAGACCCGCACTTCCCGCAGTCGTGCCCCAAATGCGGAGCCGACTCATGCTCTTTCGATCACATGCTCTGGCTGTGCCCAGCCATAGAAAACTCTATGCTTGCCACAAAGGAATAGTGGGAGGAGTTCCTAAGAAGCGACCACCACCACATCCAACTCCAGGCAGTCCAGAGGGCCCACGACATCGCAATGGGATTTCGCCTCCCGGTGCCATCGTGGGCCACAGACTTGACCTGAGGGAGCCTTCGGCTCCCCCTGGCCAGTTTCTCAGGACCAATAAAAGTTCTTGCCACTGTCACTGTCACCATTCACGGAGGGCTGATGGCGTACTTAGAATAAAAAAATGCAGCAGAGCGAACAAGTTGGAAACTATGTACAGCGAAGCTTTGTGGGAGAATATAAAGAGTTGAAACACCAGTACACACACACACACACACACGCACACACACACACACACACACACGCACACACACACGCACACGCGCACGCACACGCACACGCACACGCGCACGCACACGCACACGCGCACGCGCACGCACACGCGCACGCACACGCACACGCACACGCACACGCACACACACACACACGCACACACACACACACGCACACGCACACGCACACGCACACGCACACGCACACGCACACACACACACGCACACACACACACACACACACACACACACACACACACACACACACACACACACACACACACACACACACACACACACACACACACACACACACACACACACACACACACACACATCACGCATTTTTCGAGTACCAACCAGCATCACTGAGCCAGCTTGCCGGTTTCTCTGGGCGCTTCTTTTCGAGCTTCATGGCGAACTTTTGTCTAAGCTGTCGCGCAGTGCTACTGGAAGAGATAAACTGTGCCAAAGTGAACGAACTCGCCGTGTATGTTAGCGTGTGCGTGTAGGCGAGCAGTCAGCCCGGATAGCTCAGTCGGTAGAGCGTTAGGCTTTTAACCTAACGGTCCAGGGTTCGAGCCCCTGTTCGGGCGGCGCAATTTTTTTTTCTATTTTTTTCTTTTTTAAAGGGAAGTCTACATATCAATAAAACATGATTCGATACGAGTCTTACAATCTACGGTAAAAATGCAGTGTTGCGAGCTAGTTTCTCAGAGTACGATGGTGAGCTATGGGCGCGGGTTACTACTGAAAGCGTCGGCACTGCAATCGTTATTAAAAAAAAATTCGTGGTTTTACGTGCCAAGAACCGCGATCTGATTATGAGGCACGCAGTAGTGCTGGGCTCCGGATGAATTTTGACCACCTCGGTTTCTTTAACGTGCACCCACTGCACTATACGGTACGGAACAAGCGCGGGCGCGCGCAAATTATACCGAGCCCTTTGTTAAGCGGAGTTGCTGACTCCTAGCGAGTACGACGGACGCCTTGAATGCATCATGGTTTCAGAGGCAGCATGCGCATACGTACGTAGAGCAATTCGAATACGTTCCATCCGCAAGAAGCGTTTACTTCCTCATTGCCGCGTAGCCGTGGGTGCGCGAAGGTGAGCTTTCTGGTTCTTTTTACTTCTTTCCCCCGCAGGGCCGGCGCCGCCGCTGTCGCGGTGACGATGATGATGATTTATTGGCATCCCCTTTTAAACAGGTCGGGGACAAATCGTAACCTAGCCTGCTTGTGTTAGGTATGCTATCAATGCTTTTCCTGCGTGGATGCGCGGAGCCGTGCGCAATCTCGTGTTTCTGCAAGGAACTTAGCGGCACGCGTGTTCCGCTGTGATTGGTTGGCTTATTCGGCAAGGGAACAGCCAGGCCGCCCCGCCCACGGCCGCGAAACCCAGCGAGATTCGCAAAAGAAAGCTTCGCTTTGAAAGAACAGAGTGGAATAGTTTTACGTTATCGATTCGCGCATTTTGCCGCAGAAGTTTCAAAATAGATTTAGTTTTTTTGTGTTCTTGGTGCCTGGCACAAGCCGAAAATAGGTGTTTTCGTCGGGAGGTGACGTGTGTTTGACGAATTGGCTGTGTCGTAAGCGCCGCCAAGACAGATGCTGCCGCTATTTGAGTCACCACTTGGGTCACATTGGGGTCGGGCGCATGCGTGCTGATCACTAAAGTTGGAATTATGCAGCGCAGGCCAATTTCAGGATCAAAATAAATGTGTGGGCGCCGGCCCGGACCTTCAGTCGTGATCAAATGACCAAAAAATTGAATTAACCGGAGTCGAATTAATGAAAGTCCACTCCACTGTACTGAGATTTTCGAAATTTGGATTGCCCAATTTTGTGGATTTCAAGAAGTAGCGTTCATAAAACAGTTGCTGTCTTGTGATGTTTTTTTCTTCTTTTTTTGCCATTGAATTTTTGCTGCGAAAGTCATGGAAAACTTGGAAACTTGAAAAGTGAATTTGCTAACACCCTGGATATGGTCAGAGGTTGAAGCATCATGTACCACAATTGATTGCTGCTAGTCGATAGAGAGGTTTAATAGTCTATACCAGCTTACAGCGATAGCGATTACAGGAGCTTTGCGCCTGCATTCGTGTGGTCGCCGTGGTAAATTTCAAGGGCAATGGTCATCGCCGTGTAATCTATTATAAAAGCTGAATATGGCGCAATAACGAAGACAGGCTTACCGATGGTAAGACGGGAGTTCTTCAGCTGCTCTGCTGGGTATACAAACGTTTAGACGGACATGTTGCGCAGTGCGGTGCATGTGGCCAGTTTTCCGAATACACTATCACGCCAGGATGAAACGTGAACGGGGGGGGGGGGGATTACAATTTGCACTTACCATTCGACATTTGCAAGTGTGCGCGATTGACAAATGCCATGATTCGTTCGCAGACGCTTAAGTTTCTGGACTACAGCGTATTTATAGCAGCCGTGGTTATGTCGGGATCGCGAATCTCAATTTTAAGTTGTTCAGCTTAAAAGGTGTTCGTTCCGGCGGTCTAGCAGATATGTGATCTGTGTACTCGGCGGCTTGGAGCCGCTGAAGCTCCGACTTTTTTTAATGAATGCCAGCGCGAGACAGAAAGGGACAAGACACACGTGCTGGTCTCTAGTCCTTTTCTCTTTCGCGCTGACATGCATTAAGAAAATGCAGTACCAACTGTCTGTCAAACTACGCGAAGAAACGTAGAAAGAGTAGTGCCCCCATAATAATAATAAAAAAAACAAAAAACAATTTGCAATACCATTCCCTACGGCCATCTTACGGACCACTTTGCATCTCTACAGTTCCTTTGTTTTGTCTCTGCATACTGCATATCCGCACGAGAGTCCACAGTGAACTAAAAGCTAGTACACGCCCTTGGAACTCTCCACGGACACTTATACTAGAAAGACTGCATGGGAGGCGTATTGACATTTTATAGAAGTTTACATGGATTCATTTGCTTAAATTTTCCGCAATCCGATTCGCAACTTTTTCCTCTCCTGCGTAAATAATAATCACATGTCCATGCACTTTTTAAACGTTAAGAAAATAAATTTTCGTAGGGATATGCGCGCCATGTGCGTATAACTTTCAGAAAACAAATTGTACGAGAAAACAAGTCATAATTTAAGTAATTATATATATATATATATATAAGCATATCATAATGAGCCAACAGACAATAACACCAAGGACAACATAGAGGAAAATTACTTGTACTTAATAATTGAATTAAAGAAATGATAAATTAATGAAAATGGATGAAAAAACAACTGTCCGCAGGTGGGGAACGAACCCACGTCTTCGCATTACGCGTGCGATGCTCTCACCATTGAGCTACCGCGGAACCGTTCTCCCATCCACGTTCTGGGGTATTTATGTTTTAAAACTAGAAGTAAACCTGGGAGTGTTGTGTGTGTGTGTGTGTGTGTGTGTGTGTGTGTGTGTGGTGTGTGTGTGTGTGTGTGTGTGTGGTGTGTGTGTGTGTGTGTGTGTGTGTGTGTGTGTGTGTGTGTGTGTGTGCAGCCGCTGCGTTCGGTTTAGTCGAGCTGCTGCGAATTGATTGCTTCGGAAGAAATCGCTCAAATCACTGTCCCCTCCCCTGGCCTTAAAAAAAAAAGAAAAAAAGATGGAGCAATTATGTAGAAACCGGATGACGGGTGAGGCGAGGGCAGCGTAGCGGGTGTTCTGACCTCCCCGCTACGTTTTCCTTCTGCTCCGTTCCTTACGTGTGTGCATGCGAGACGATGATATATATATATATATATATATATATATGTATATATGACCATATAAGGCCTACTCGTTCGTTCGTTCATAGCGAGGGTCTCGAATCTGGCAGCCGTGGTGTCATTAGGTAGCAAACGAGAGTTTATTAGCCACGTGCCTGAGCTTCTAAGTTCACGTGTTACGTGACGCCATCGGACAAAAACAGTAAGTTCCACATACTCCCACCATGGTTCCGAGTGGCGATGGCTAGTCAAATTAGTGGACGGATTGATAGCCATCGCTGTAGCACAGTTGGTAGTACAACGCATGCGTAATGCGGAGGTTGTGGGTTCGGCTCCCACCGGTGGCAAGTTATCTTTTGGTCCACATTCGTTTCCTTTTCTTTCATTAATTTCTACATTTGAGTTTCAATCACAGCTAACTTCCCTGGTACTTTCCTTGGCTCCATTGTCCGTTGACTTTATGTGGTTATGATTAACAAAAATCGAGCCCCTAGGCTTCCCTGCTCTCTCGTTTATATACATATATGACGACAGGTACAGCATGTGCATGCGATACGATTGCAACGAAGGGGTCGCAGAAAGACTTGCGTTGATCAAAAGTTGGTGAACAGCCTCAGCCCGGAGTCTGATGAAGGGTCTTCGGCAGTTGCCTTATTGGCAGGTCTTAGGCTCCTGGCCCTTGTGCGAGAGGAGGGGCGTAAGGCAGTAGGAGAGAGTAGTAGGCTGATCGGGTGAGGGATGATAATGCCTCGAGAGGGAGATGCTCCGCATTGTTATGTATGCTGACCTTCTGCACATAATTTCACCCCCTCTTCGCTTGCAGGAGTGCACTGTATGAATGAATGAATGAAAGTTTCAGAAGGGACGGTTCTCTATGGCCCACAGTTTATTCATATATCCCCTGCGCCGCTTGTTGTATCCAGGAATGGGAGAGGGCCAGTGAAGCTGTTCCCGCAGCTTTTATCCTCTCTTCGTCCTCTATCCAAGATGTAAATCAGCGATGGGAATATTATTATTATTATTATTATTATTATTATTATTATTATTATTATTATTATTATTATTATTATTATTATTATTATTATTATTATTATTAAAGTGAAAGGGAGTCTAATGGCGGCGACTGTAGGTGTGTGCATGTTTCCTTCTTCTTCTTTTTATTAAGTGGTGACTGGCGCTTCTGGAACCTGTGGCTTATCTGAAACGAGAAAGCAAAGTTGTGGCACGGAGAGAAAAAAAATCACGCGTAAACAGTCGTTGTAAGTCTGATGTGCTTACTTGCAGCCAGACGACTGGAAGCAAGCAGAAATAGGTTTAGGACAATCGATGAATGCGTAAGTAAGAAAAAAAGAGAGAAATAATTTGAAATGATATTGAGAGGTGTCGTGTTAAGAGCGAAAAGTGCCACTGTGAAAAGAAAGCACTGAATATGAACATACGTATTGTCGAGAGTAAAGAGGAAAACCATGGCCAAATACATTCATAAAGAAGAAAAATGCTTACCTTCAATGAATGACGGTAAATGAGTTAGCAAGAAAGATTTTCTGGAAAAAAATATTGCCTGTAAAAAAGCATGCACAGAGATATGGTTTGGTCAGTATAGTAACCAGATGTAAGGCTGCAAAAGGTAAGCGCCACTGTTTTGCATTCTTTCATTAGTAAGACAAAACATTTCGGAATCTCTTCCACAATTTCCCCATGTGGAGAGGGAGTCATAAATACGGCCAAGGAAAGTAGGGGTTGCCCTAACGAATGAATGAATGAATAAACCTTTATTTGAAAAGGTGACTTGTCAGTCAAAATGTGAGGGTCCCTTATTCCAGGAACCCTCTGGCCTGGATCGCCCGCCGGGCCTGGGCAACGCGTTTGCGCTGGTCGACCAGGTCTGGCTTGGTGATCGCAGCCTCCCACGTTTCAGAAGACAAGTTTTCTTTTTGAAACGTTGGCTTCCGGCTGGTGTTATTCCTATGTTGCCCCCTCTGTCGATCAATGTCAGTTGACTGACATTTTACGTGCTACTTTGTGATAGCAGGCCTCGTACGCTAAATTTATCCCCGCTGTGACGGTCCTTCGGTTGAATGAAATGTATGCACAAATGCAAAATGAGAAGTTGCGTGTCCACAAAATATAAACAGAAGATGGTGGGTGATGGTCTTCGATGAATCCCGCCGAGGGCAGGGTGAAGATGGATGGGGCGTACCGTGTTTGCTCGAATCTAACTCAACACCGAAAATGTTTGCAAGTCGACAGATAACATAGAAAGAAAACGCCTCCTCAAAAATGCATTCCGACTGAACGACACACCAATGAATGTAGAACGAAGTCATTTCTAATTTACTACGCAATCCGTGACGCCTCGACGCAGTTTCGTGACTCGCCAAAAGCTTATTCTGGCGTGAATTGCTCATTCGTCGTCATCTGCATCGACACCACCATGGTTTCTTACCTCTTTCTTCGTCAATTATGCGCTACCCACAGTTTCGTTCAGTCGGTTTGAAATGCCGCACTTTTGAAAAGGGTTTCACATAGAACTTTACGTGAATCGTCACCAGCGCGTCCGCATGCGTGTTTGCCCCCCTGCCTAAGCGATGCCCGCTCAGTCCTTCCGGTCGAGCTTAGCTGGTGCTCTTGCTCAATCAGCTTCGTATTGTAGCTTCCCCGTAATCGCTCTCCAAACACCTTGCCAAACGCTGCGTCAGGGGGAGCTTGGCATTTCGCCGTTCCAAGGATAGAAACCCACGGTCTGTGTGTGCTAAGATGCCCGGTCAATTTCTGACATAGTATGCTGAACGGTCGTTTTTCGCTTACAGTTGTGCTTGGGAGTTGTGTATGAACTTATGTCACGTTGTGACGCTACGTGTACTAAGCCACTTAGAGTATACAGTTGTGCGCCGTAGGCTTCGGTAGAACTATGCATATGTAACCTGCCACTGCCTGTAAAAGTAAAAACGCCGCTGAGCCCCTTGATAATTTTGCTCACGATGATGATGATTATCTTTACTAGGATCCCCTTTGAAACCGGGCGGATAGAAAGCATCATCTAGCCTGCTTGATTTAATCAGGTTTTACTACATCTATCGCTATCTAGTCCTTGGCTATCTGATCTGGACTTATAACTGCCGTATTAAAGACCTCTCTCACTATATTGTACCATTACCTACGCTTGAAACGACTCGAGTTCTATCAGTCTCTTACCTGCTTTTTTAACCACCAATTCTATGATCGTCTCTTACTTATCTCGACTACTGGCCAGCTAATCTTTCCATCTTCTTCGAAACCCAACGCTTCTGGAAGGTGGACACTCCTTACGGGTCTCACTCAGTGGATATCTTTGTCGTTCAGCATCGGTTTTTCTCAGCGCCATCTTTTGGTGCCAACACGTTCATACGTACCTCCGTATCAGCTGAGGTGAACGCGCGCTGAAAAAAAAAATGACAAAAAATGACATCATGGTGTTTCATGGCAGTCGAGTAGGCCGCATGATTGCACGTTGACAAGACAATTAGTCGTGGACTTCCGACTGAGCGATAACCTTTCCTTCAGAAGGATTAAGTTTCGAAACGGCAGCTAGATCTATAACAACGGGCCACATCATAAAGTGAGCCACTGCTTTAGTTCCGAAGCACTAGAAACGGTTCTAGGCGGCACTTCGGACAACAAACCTTTACGGGGCATAAATGAAACAAACAAACAAACAATCGCTAGACGGTGTCAAGAGAGCAAAAAAAGAGTAAGAGAGGCAGACAGGCGCTGAATGACGCGTTTCCGATCCGAATTCACGATTACTTGATCGTTATTACGGCACCTGCGTTTAAACGGTTTTCTGGTCCACTGTAACCACGACCCCGTTGCCAGCGAATAGCCTCAATGCGCGTCCCCCATGTGGCGCCAAGGCTTCCTCCGTTGGTGCGGTGAGAGAGAAGGGGCGTGTCCCCGCTTCCGGGCTCTTCCCGACCTTGTGCACCGTGTGGAGCGAGCGACTCACGCTCCGCGCGCGAGCCTTCCCGAGACCTTGTGCGCCCATTGCTCCGGAATCCGGAGTCGGCGACGGCGTCATTGCGTCAGGAGTCGCGCCGCTAGCTGAGTTGTGCCCGGGTGAGGGGAACAGACTCAGCTAATGGCAGGTCGCTTTTTTTTTTTCCCACTCGCGGACGCAAAAGCAAGCTATGACGAGGTTCATTTTCACGCGGTGAAATGGAGAATGAAGTGTTGCTGGAGTGATGCGTAACCGTCGGGACGTTCAGCCCACGCGCTGTTACTTGTTTTACTTAACGCGCCCTCCCCCCGCCACCAATGCCTGTTCCAACTTTCGTTCGCCGCCAGACACAGCCCACTTGGTACTTATTACTTCATTTCCTTACTGATTACCGACATTTCGCACGCAGTGATTGTTGGGCCAACATCAGAAGCTGGTATATAGACTCATTCTTACACATAGTTACATTCAAGAGCGAATGTCTGATAAGGCATCTCATGATAAGCAACGCTAACAATTACGGCGGGAGACACGATGCATAAATACGGCGCATTCCGCCAAGCTCATTTACAGAAGAGCGACGAAAAAAAAAAAGAAGTCCCAGAATGCGCTAAAACGTGGTGGTTTTGCAGTGTTTCCAATAGCACATTTATGTTCTCCACGTGACGACCTTGTTTGCCAGTTCCCAAGAATTATCATGACACATAAAAGACTGAGTGCTTGGCTCCTGCCTTAGTGCGAGTGCTAAGCGTGTGCAAACTGTGCGACCTTAAGGCAGTACAATCGAGCATGTGCTCGAAAACGCGTTTTGCCTTCCGTAACGTAAGCTGCGCCTCCGCGCCGTGACGAAGAAGCGCACTGTATATAGCCGTGGTTTCCTTTGAAGGGCGTCCAGAGCATTTCGCTCCCGCCACAAGCAATGACCCCCACCGCGACGACGTAAAGGCAATGAAATGAAATTTATGTAATATGGAACCCCAACCGGTATCGGACCTGCGACCATAACCTCCGAAAGGTTGCGCCCCAACTTATATTGTCTTTGACCGTGATCGCAATAGGGAATGCAGCGATGTGATTCCTCCTCCAAGTGCAGTAAACTGCGCCAAGAGGTTTAACCTGTTACAAATTGGAATATTTAGTGTTCGAGGTGTCTACATATATATATATATATATATATATACAGGGTGTTTCAGCGAACACATTCAAAATTTATTTATGGTTGCCTGTGGCAGATAGCCCAATTCTAGTTAATGAGCCGGTCTACTCGAAGAGGCGGACATTACTTGCACAAGAAATTGAAATGCATAATGGCATAATGGACTAATCAACAATAATCCACTAATTAAGTTTTTAACTAATTACCTGATGGCCCATATTGGGATATACAAATTGTAGCCGTGGAGTTCGCCAGGCGGATCCACTTGGAATGAACTCCCGGGATGACACCGCTTTCGAGACAATAATTCCCGATATTTGCGAAGAAATGCATTGGCGTTGCAGTTAGTTTCTTAACAAAACGTCGCTTTATGCATTGAAGCACAACATTAACTGGAACGCCAATGCATTTCTCCGCAAAGTTCGGGAATTAATATCCCGAAACTGGTGTCATCCCGAGAATTCGTTCCAAGTGGATCCGTCTTGCGAACTCCACGGCTACAATTTGTAGATCACAATAACTCAGTAAAAACTTAATTAGTGAATTTTTATTAATTAGTCGTTTATGCATTTCAATTTTTTGCTTAAGTAATGTCCGCCGCTTCGAGTAAACCGGCTCATTAACTAGAATTGTGCTATCTGCCCCAGGTAAACGTTAAGAATTTTTGAAATTGTTCGCTGAAACACCCTGTATATATATATATATATATATATACGAGAAGAAAGGGAACGAGGGGTCCGATTTTTACTAATCATGTCATAAGAAGCCACAAACAATGACACCAAGGACAACATAAGGAAAATTACTTGTGCCTACTAATTGAGCTAAATAATTCAATAGTAAGTACAAGTAATTTCCCCTGTGTTGTCTTTGGTGTCATTGTTTGTTGACTGCATATATATATATATATATATATATATATATATATATATATATATATATATAAATATATGATAATCGTTTGCTTCCGCCGTTCAGGTTAACATAACTGCTGCGAAAATCTAAATTCCGTCATTATACATCCCATGACCATACTGCCGTTTTGTAGGGTCGTAAGAGCAGACAAGTGTATGCTCTAGAGAAGAGGAACCGCTGAAGCAGTCGCCGGGCGCGCGCCATAGCCTGACAATATAGCGATTGGCACCCATTTCCTGGCTCATTAACTCATGTTCGCAGCAAAACGATCGCGTACTTTACCTGCACGTTAAATGAGTAGTCAAAATAAATGCGGCGTCTTTTGGAGCCCCTGCGCTGCTGTAGCACAACCGACGAATCAGTTATCAGATCAAAACGTTGTTGCTTCCGTATTATGCAATGAAGTCAATGAGATAAGAGCTGCCAGAAATTGTGCTGTGCTTTTTGCTTTAGGTATTTATTGCAAACCTTTCTCGGTGTTACCGCAGCGCAATTGCGGCAGTATTCTCTGGCCGCTCACTCGTTGGATGGATTGCTTTTACTCGGCCGCTCTTTCACTTGATCTGACTTTGGGAGGACAAAAAAATGTCTCTAATATGGCTAGGGACATGGTAGAATTAGTGCATTTGGAACTTCTGAAGACGAGAGGTGTCATCCTCGACTAAGAATGATCTCTTCGGGCCCCGATATCGAGCCAGTACCAAATTGTTTCACTCCAAGACCGTGCTCTCATGCGAACAGTCAAATGTACTGTAAGTGTGCCAAGTGTGCGCATCCTTGCCACTATATCATCGTGACAGCAGCACACATATACTAAGAGGTCTAGAGGCAGTGCACGTGCAAAGCAAGTAAGCATTCCGAGTTCCTTTTGCTTTGGTGAAGCTGATGAGGGGGAATACATGAAGGAAACGCGTGGTCGTCATGGAATATCTGTGGAGGTCTTTAGAGACAACTATTGTCTTCAAAAGTTGGTCTTAGAAAGCACGTCACGTTTTTGAGATCGCTAAGATCGCTTAAGATTGCAAGAAGAGTGCAACTTACTAAGTTTTATGTTTGAAAGCGGCAGGTTTCACTGCAGAAGCTCAGGACTTGAGGTGCAGCCAACGCTGCTCTGCAGTGAAGCCACCGACTTGGTAGTCAGTCGCAGGCAAGCAGAGCATCTCGGCTTCACGTCATCGGAAGCTTGTAGTTATAAATGGGTGTTAACTTTCTGCACTCTAGAGGCAACTTGTGGACATTTACTTATTTATTTGTTTATTTATTTGTTTTATTTATTTATTTATTTATTTATTTATTTATTTATTTATTTATTATTTATTTATTTGTTTATTTATTTATTTATTATCTACATATTGTCATCCTTCCAAAAAATTTGTTAGTACAAGCAGAAACGGCATTGGCACTGTGTATCCAATTCTTTTTTTTCTTCTTTTTGTTGTTCTTGGATAAAAATCTACCTCACCGATGACAAAAAAAAAAAAAAACTATATGGAATGGACACAAGTAGGCCTGGCTGCTTTTATTTGCCTGAATATGTGGCAAAGAGAGAGAAGACAGGTAGGTTAATTAGGTTGCGGTTACGCGGCAGACGCCGGCCTCATCGCGACGCGAAACGGCTATTGGAATGAGCCCATAAAAGCTTACGCTGTAAAACCTTAATCGGGAACATTTCTCATAGTTCACTTGAATTGCATTGCACACTGCTTCTGGTTAAATGTGTTTGGTCACATAGTGCGCGACGGTGCACTGGCGCTGTTTGCGTGCGTCTCGTGTGGCTGGGTGACCTCTCCGGCGCCGTTGATGCAACGACGCCAGGAGACGCAACGGCAGGAGACGCCAGTAAAAACGTTGAATGTGGGGCGAACTTTACTCCTTGCGCCCGTGAGAGCGGAGCGGACAGCAAGCGCTCAGCTAAAACACTCTAATATCACAGATCCTCAAGGTTTCCGCGCCACGCTCAATAACGATATCTATAAATGCCAGTCCATTCACACGTGCTTATCTTAGGTCGCGTATATTTTGGCCGTTTGTTTTACTCACCGCGATTCCGACGACAGTCGAGTGGGAGGCGACCCTGTCCAGCTCGGACCCAGAACAGCAACAAGCCCTGGTCAACCGAGCCCGGACCGCGGAAAAAGCCAATGGTCTTCCGTACTAGGAGGTCCGACCACAAAACGGCTATTAATTTTCAATAATAAATGTTTTATTTTCTCTCACCGCGATTGCTCGTATACGTATTACTTTCGGCATGCACGAACATATTCATTTCTTGGCGCTTCTACCATTGTTTGCTGTCGCGTTCTGTCCATTATGCGCTGGCATGGTCGAATGATTACGGATTGCGGAGTCTGAGAAAAAGCGGAATATTCCTAGCCCATCGGCACGCAGCCTGGATTTCAAATCTGCGACGCGTACCAGTGTACGCGACCAACATAGTTGTGCGCTGCCAGCTGAAACTGGGATATTCGACGTTTTCTTGGAAAAACGCATCCCGTAAACTTTTGACCCTGCTCTGTCTATAGTTTTTCTATTCTAATTAATAACCGTCCTCTCTATAACACTTTCCGTAAGCTTTCATGACGACTAGCTAAGCTGGATAACAGCCGGACACTCCTTACAAAACTCTTGAAATGCGCATATACAGTACTTTTGCGGTGCCTCGGTGTCGGATACCTGACCCCCCTTCTTTTCCCTACTGCTCAGGACGCGCCTTCGACATCACGTACATCCGGCTCAAGTTCCACTCGATGCGACCCGAGAGTTTCGCCATCTACAAGCGGGGCGGACTCGCCGTGGGTGCCGTACCAGTACTACAGCTCGACCTGCTCCGACACGTACGGCCTGCAGTCGAGCGCGTACGCGACGCGTGACGACGAGACCCGGGCGCTGTGCACGGGCGAGTACAGCGACCTCTCCCGCTGTCGGAGGCAACGTGGCCTTCTCGACGCTCGAGGGCCGACCGTCGGCCTTCCACTTCCAGCACAGCAAGCTGCTGCAGGTGGGTCGGTGGCGCGCAGCATCTCGATAGGGCCCCCTGTCTCACCGTTCTACTTAAAGGACTGCACGCACCATATTTGGCCATTGCAGACACTCGCGGTGCGTAGATCACGCGATGGAAATCGTGTCTTGCAAACTTACTAGTAAACCTACAATGTACGCTGAAAAAAAAAAAAGCAGCTGAAAGGCAAAAAGAAAAGAATCGAAATAAATCCGCGCGTTCGTTTCCGTAAAGGAGCCACTCGAGCCGCGACGGATCGAGATGGCCTCACAGGTATGGTGCCCTGCGTCACACTCGTCCACCAGCAGCATGCCAATAGCCAGCAGCAGCGTGAACTCGGGAATTCCCGCGAAACGCAGAGCGCCGATATATGGGAGAAGCAGGCAGGTCGCTTGTGGACATTGGCCGAGACAATGCGAGAGGGGCGGGAGGGTTGCTATACACGGCTCGCACCCCTGCTTCACGACATTTATTTGCTTGAGATTATTTGCATGAGATTTAGACAGGGGGCGTCTTTCTGCTCGGAGGACTAGCTAACAGCTTATCGATAAACAAGGATTGTATTGCATGATTAAGGAACAAAGAATGCAACGTAGTGAGTTTTAGAAGGTTTTTGAAAGAAAAAAAAAGAACTACCAAACATGCGAAAATGTATTGAAATTCATAACTTCATACTAAACTACCGGCGCTGCTGCTCTTCAGGCGCAAATTTCGATCAGGAATACTTTGCGTTTCATTCTATATAACTCAACCGAACGGCTTGATCCCTACCTATATAGCCGCTGTTTCCGAGATCAAATCTGGACTTGAAGGAGCGTGATAGCACTAATGTGATGCTGAGCACTCGCCAAGTAGCTACGCATTGGAAAGAGCCTGCGCAGTGTCGGTTCCATGGCTTTTTGCCCGATTGACCCAAATACTTTTTCAAGCTGGTGGTACCACATTACCGCGGTCGAATCCGTGCGAAAAAGGCAATGACAGTTTCTTTCTTCGTTAACACCATGGTCCTCGAGGTGATGCAGAAATGAACATGCTAGTAAGCTATAGCATCTGTTCCGAGTTGTCACGGAGTCTTCCCATCTTAAGAGCTTTGTCTGTCGCAACGCCAATCATGGGCGTGTGTGTTACTAAAAAAAAAAAAAAAAAGTGTACGCTAACCGCGGCTAAGCCGAACCTCACTTATGGCTTACGGCAGTTGCGCAGTGCTACGCAAGAACTTGCACATTTCTGTTTGTTTCTTTACTTGCGCCTGCGCGTACGTGTGGTGACTAAGCTTCAGCTTAACGGCATTTAGCGTTCCGTGGACTAGGATAACAAACTGAGCGTGGCGCGGTTCAGCTTCACGGCGTGAACTGTTTGGTGCAGTATCACGCACTCGGGGGGGGGGGGGGGGGATAATAAAGGTCCGTGCTGCTACAGCTTTCCCTGCGAACTGCGCTTTCTGCCACAAGTGAGCGCATGCAACGGATTGCTCTGTTTCCGGCGTCAGCGCTAGCCTCTTCTGAGTGCCCAACTCCGTGTTCAAATTCTAATTTCGAGTAAGCCGCGGTGATTTTGACGTCACTGCTTTCGTCATGCCGGGCTTGGCAATAGAAATTGCAGCAAGTAGCATGACGTCATAAAGCAGAGTGCACAGGCCTGCTACAGGAGGCGCTGGTTTAGCCCAGTGGGTAAGACACCGCTTCTGAGCGTGGGGTCGTAGGTTGGAAACTCACTACGAATTTATCGTTTTCCTATACATTAATTTTTCTTATAGCGATTACCGAGGTGGAGGTAGAGATGCCGGCGAGAGCATGCGCGGACAAGGAGCGCGCTGATAACATACGCTTACGAGAGCGAGGGTGACGGCGTCGTGGCGATGCCCTCTCCCCTCAGGCAACACATGGCGCGCTAATGCCCCAGCAGGTGTTCCCTTTCGCCCGCTCTGCTCAGTCTAAGTGCGCTAGTGACGTGGCGTCGCAGCCAATGGGAATTTAGGTGCCCGTTTTCCCTTTTCCAGACGACAGACGCCGGCTTTTTCGCTCAATGGGCCATTTGATGCGTTCGCATCAAAAATGCTTTGGCTATTCGACCTCAGATTTGTTTGTTTTTCTTTTCCTACGAGCGTCAACAAATTGCCGAAAACGCCATCATATCTTGTCACACGGGACAAATTACATGCTGCATAATCACTTTAGAATCAAGTTTCCGGGTCTGTTCGGTGTCGGCTATAGTTTAGTATACAGGGTGTTCATTTTAGGCTTTACGGAATTTTTAGAAATCGCCTGTGGCAGGTAGCATAATTCTTATCACTGAGCTGGGTTATTCGATGAGGCGGGCATTAGTAGCACGACAAATCGAAACACATATTCAACTAAGTAACAAAACTTGACTAATTAACTTCATAGTTAATTACTTCCCGACATACATTGCGATTTGAGAATTGTAGCCGGTGAGCTTCTCAGGCGTATCCACTTGGAATGAACAACCGAATGACACCAGTTTGGAGATATGCGCCATCAAACTCGCCGTAAAAATGCGCTGTTGTTCCACTTACTTTTTTTACCAAAATGCCATTTTATACATGTAAGCCCAAAAGTAACTGGAACGCCCACGTATTTCGTCCGACACTTGCAAAATATCTCGAAACTGGTGTCATCCTGGAAATTCATTTCAAGTGGATGCGTCTTGCAAGCTCACCGGCTACAATTCGTAACTTGCAATATGTGTCGTAAAGTAATCAACTCAGAAGTTGATTAGTGAATTTGTGTTGATTAGTTGAATATGTGTTGCGATTTCTCGTGCTACTAATTTCCGCCTCTTCGAATACCCAGGTCAACGATAAGAATTATGCCACCTGCCAGAGGTGATTTTTAAAAATTCCGTAAAGCTTAATTTTGAACACCCGGTATAGTGGCAAAAATCCGGCGGCCGCTTGGAAAGTTCCGTCGACAACCGAAAGTGTTCGAGCGTTCTAACTAGTCTACACGCGCGAGCAATGTTGTTCTTCTTCTTCTTCGTCGGCAGGAATGGGTAACAGCCACCGCCATCCGCATCGTGCTCACTCGGCTCAACACGTTCGGCGACGAGATCTTCGGCGACAAGCAGGTGCTGCGCTCCTACTACTACGCCATCGCTGACTTGGCTGTCGGAGGAAGGTGAGGGCGTCGTCCGCCGAGGCGGATTTCTCCGTACTACTCTGTAGACATCCTTCGCTATGACACTTTTTTTTTTCTTGCGGTACATTGCATCGCACGCCGCGCACGTGCGCTGGCCCAAAATGTTCGCGTACCACGTGGACGTTTCGAACAGATCGGTGAGGCTGGTGACTAAGGAGGCTATAAAAAAATTTCGGCAGAGGCACTCCCATGCAGCCCCTATACTAAGGCAGATGAAGTCACAGGCGAACGCATTTGTTTAGGGAAACATGGGCCGCGCGAGCGTCAGGCCGTGTATAACCAGATCACTTTTATAAAAAATCCAAAATATACTCTATAAAAGAATATTTAACCTCTCTACCGGGAAGCCGAATGCTCACTTTGACTGACGTTTAGGCTTTGTAGTTGATCGTAAAATTTGTCGATCCACAGCTGTCACCGGGAAACTAATGACACCAAGACACGTGTCAAGTAGTAGTATACAGTAGCCGTAATTGTTTTCTTTATTAGAAAGCAAAAGACATAAAGCAGTAAATTTCTACTGACCACGATGTTACTGCTTAGTTAAGCTGCGGGCGCGTAGAACTGTTGGTCGTAAAAAAAAAAAAACTGTTTAGAGAGTTTAAGATTAGGGGGACGCAAGCGTAAGGGCCCCTAGCGACGCATGGCGTAAGGGCCCCCTAGCGATTGGGGGCCCCTACGCTTGCGTCCCCTAATCTAAAGCTCTCTAAACAGTTTTTACTGTCACCAGCCTCACCGATCACCCCCTAACCTAATCTAATGGCTACAGAGCGAGAGACGAAGGGCAGACACGAAACGGTTCTGTCGTTTCGCGTCTCTACTTCGTCTATTGCGCTGTAGCGATTATGTGAATACGGGCGCGGTTCGATATTGCCGAGGGCGTGCAACCAGGACCCGCATTCACAAAAGAGTACTTACACTAGAACTGTTTCTAAGAGCTGCTGTCAGCCAAGCGGGATGTCGGACATATCATTAGCGAATGCACCCGGGCAATGGTAAATCACTTACAAAAAACACTTTGTTAATTTGACCCAGTTTTCGGCTCCTCGGTGCATATATCATTCAGCACCCTTATGGGTGCATAAAGGGTGCTTGTTTGTCCCATGGCTAGCACATCCTCCTTAAAAGCTGACGCATTAAACAAAAAAAAAAGTAATCTTTCGGTGAATTATTATATTTTTTCGCCCCTTCCGGCCGATGCACTCAAGGTACTAAAACGACGTAGCACTCCGCTCCCGTACACCTGCGTAACGTGGGTACCGGGCACGAGGGACTGGAGGGGAACAAGCGGTCCACGCCGCTGCCGCGAGCACGTCAGCCGGGCATCTCTTCGCCCCACACTCTCTTCGACCCGTGGCAGAAGAGGCGAAAGCAGTACCAACAACTATTCGGCGACATTGCAACACTACAGGCTCGAGCGCCGCCTGTACCCTCCACCGCACCCAAACCTCGGCAAAGAAGAAAGCGTGGTCCTCAGACGCCTACAAAGCAATACTTACACTCACGGAACTATAATGCACCGCATCTACCCGACGCTCCACAGCTACCTCTGGCCACTCTGCAACGTTCCCGGCACCCTGGCACACTTGCTCCTGGAATGCCCGTGGCATGAAGACAGTGAAATGCAGCCGGAAACGGACGCGAACCGAGCACCACGAGTAAACGAAAACCACCTAGTCGAAACGTGGGAGGCGGATCTCGCCCTCGGGGTCCCGGAGGACCAACGACAACTCCTCGGCAGGCCAATAGGGCAGTCGAAGCCAGAGGGTTCCTGGACTAAGGACCTTCCACTTCAGGGGATACCGGGCCCGCTCGGGACACTGTTTCGATCTGCAAACGTTTCTTGAATACGAAAATCAGAGTTTATAAGGCCACAAGCCACCGCCAGTCGCTTTAATTTAGAAACAACGAGCAGCAGCTTCAGGCGGGAGACGCGGGGGGTCGATTAACGGGCTCTGATGACGAAGACGGTCGTCACGTTATCGTGGGTATTGGCGAGGCGCGTGATTCTAGTAGAGTGCTGAAGTGACCCCTGTGCTGACGTCATCCTCGCGTCCGTTTTTCGCCGCTACGCTTGGCGGCGAAGGGACGGAGCTGTGACGAAAATTCAAACGGAGTTCGCGGCGTTGCTACGCGCACAATCGAGAAATAACTTCTGGAGTTTTAATTATAATTTGCAGCCTTCCAAACCACCGTACATCTTCCAATTTTAAAACCTCTTCAGCGTCCTTTAAGCGGTAAGGCCTAATCGTTCACCCTAAAAACGTTTACACCCTTTGGGGCGTATCTTCGTCCCAAAGGGTGTAATCGTCGTCTATCTGGCGCCGTTCCTTTCTTTTAAGGCTGCGCGGCCGATACTTTCAGGTCACGAACGCCATGCTCGTTATCAGCGTGTAATAGCTTTCTCGACAGGAAAGCGAGCACAGAGTTTACAAGAAAGAAAATGCAAGCAAGACAGATTACAATTATTGTTTGTGGACAGTGATACGCCCCAAAGGGTGTATACACGTTTTTAAAGCGTTGATGGGAGAAATGAAGTTTTGTTCCAACTTTTGGTGGCAATCACATGATGGACGCTACAGAGAGATGACTCGAAAGCGCATGAAATAAACTCTGTCATAGCTATAGATATCGCTGTCAAACCCTCGTTAGATATATGGTGGTGTGTGACAGGTGGTGATAATAATGCACAGTTTTTAACTACGGCTTCTCTCTACGCAGATGTAGTTTGAACTCACTGTGTGAATAAACGTTTATAGCCTTAAGGTAAACGTGTTAACATGGGACAAACCAGCACCTTTAGGGTGCGGGAAAGTGTGCCTGACGTTTCCGGGAGGATTACTCGTAGCATTTCCTAGTAGGACTCCCGCGGAAAGGCATTTCTACTGTGGATTGCCTTTGCACGTGGCAGGTGCCAGTGCAACGGCCACGCAATGGCCTGCGATCCGGGACCGGCGGCGAGCGTCAGCTGCGTGTCGCTGCGAACCAACGGCTGGCGACAACTGCGAGCGCTGCATGGACCTGTACAACGACCAGGCATGGGCAGGGCCACCTCCACCAACGCCCACGAGTGCCAGCGTGAGTGGGCACCTCCGGAATAAACGAAACAGTTCCACACAACGAAATCTTAACTAGAAGGAGGCTGAAATGTTTGTCGCTCTCTTTCTACAACTGTACACTGCTAACGACAAGCGCAGGTGACCGGCGATCAGAACGGCAAAAATAGCGATACTGTACACAACTGCCGTCGCGCTGATAGCAAGAGTACCAGGCCGCTCCACTTCTCATACTCGAGGGTATTTCGGTTAGGCAGTTGCGGCTTGTAAAGAATGGCGGCCGTCCCGAACGCGAGATGGAAAGATCGTGATTTAGAATAATGATCACTCGAACGCAGTGGTTGATAACTGTCGATCGACCTCGCCCGCTCTGCAAACATGGGAGAGGCCCAGCGCTGTGACCGCCACTATTCCTGCCTATTTATGTGCAGCAGAGCTATGCATGCAATCTCGCCCCTGCGGTTGCCGAGCTTGTGTTAATCGGTTTTCGCTGGCGCCTTCAGCCGCTTGCCAGAAGAAAGAAAGCCACTTGAACGCTGCAAAGTCTTTTGGCCGGGGGGTTCTCTTGATTGCTCGCTTTCGGGGTTTCCACTTTCGGTGCGCTTTGCGAGAGGGGGGTTAACAAATTGGGGAGGCGCCCGTCGCTCCCGCGAGTTGTCGCGCTGGTATTACAAAGTGTGATTCGTGGGCACGTCGTGCCGTGCGCGTTGAGCTCCTGGCGCCAAACAGCTTTTGGGGTGAGGGCGAAGGTTCCTCTCCTGTGCTATATTAAGTTCCGAGCCGCGCGAATGTATAGGAGGTCGGCTAGACGGCTTCAAATGGCTTGCGCCTATGCGCACAGTGTGTTGTTTTTTTTGGACAAATGCTGTACGTGACACGAACACTATTTAGGTCGTAGTTATGGTTGTGTCTGTGACCATGGCAGGCGACTGACAGACAACTCCGTTGCGCCGTTGTAAACATAAAACACCGTCGCTGTTGATGGTTACAGGGAAGTACGCATGAAGCGTTAAAACGATGTACATTAAAACAAGCTGTGTCGCCTGGTTATTACATTTCCACAACAAAGTCATAGCTTTTTAACCAGTGACATTAGAGTATTGGAGTAAACTTCGACGTGCCGGTCCGATATTATGCGCCGTTTAATTATCGATCTAATATTTGCGCTAGAAAGTTCCCGCCAATTTTAAGATCGTGTCTTCGCTGACGATTTTCGTTATTTGAGCACTCAAGGGCACCAAAACCCTGTCCAGGACAAAACCGGTCTAGAAAGGAAAAAAGTAATGGTTTCCTATATACAGAATTGCGTGAAAATAACCATACGAAATACAAGATGATTGCGTCGAGTCTTTTTTCCTTTTGCCACGGAAAGCATGGATGCACTCTCCTACTAGTTCTGCAGGCGCAGGCCTTACACCGCGTTCGAAATTTGAAACTGCCAGTGCCGCAAATCCGGCACATGAATGCTCTCGATATTTATGGTCAGTTTCGTTCAGCCACTTCGTGTTTGCGCTGCGAAAACTTGCAGGAACCTTATAAGGTTTTGATGTCTCATACCACCTCATAACTACACGTGCAAAATAGTGAGAAGTATAGTAAATAACTTCGTAATAAGCGTTACGTTCCTACCCCATAACTTTTAGGCAATCCCGGCACACGCGGTTATTCGGCAAGGCAGCAGCAGCAGCCACGGTCGTGAAAGCCCTCGCTAAGAAAGCGTCGCTGTAGAAAAAAAAAAAAAAAAAAAAAATGGCCTTTCGGCCATCGGCCACTTACAGCCTCGCCATAAAATTCCAGAAGAAAAGTCGTCAGTGACATATTACAGATTTACAGCATCTGTTTCCGAGGGTCCTATATTACGTAAATCGCAGCGCATTTAGACGAGGGACGACTACTTCTTTCGCTGTTCAACAACTACGCTCTCAATTTCGGCCTGAATTCACGGAAAAGAAGCAGATCGATAATTCGCCACCATTACCGACTCTATGTGGTACGCGCGTGCCAAACACGCCCGTCTACAGCTTTTGATGATCACACGCTTCCGCATCAAAGTCTCCATGTTTTGCGGAGTGCTCGTCAGCATCGGCTCCAGTCTCGGCGATGAGGCGTGCGCGCGTCTGACACCTGCGCTCGTCAAACTATCATCGTGTCAGTCCACTCTCTGAACTGCAGATATCGATCTTGACGTGCGGCGGCCACTTAGGCCGAACCACTGTCGACAACAAACTCTGTTTCTTTATTCTTCGTGCGTGCTTGTTCAGCATAACGAAAAGGGATGAGAGACGGTGGAACTACAGGACAAAATGCTTACAGACAGCTGAAGAATTTTATTTAACTCAAACATTGTTTGCAACAAAATTTTTCATTTGCGAGTAAGCACCTTGTCCTGTAGTTCCACCGTCTCCCGTCGTCTTCATTTTGCTAATATGTAGACATGTCGCATTGTCAATGAAACATCGATCACCTATGCATCTTCCTCCGCTATCCTTCTCTTTATTTTTTGGTAACCTTTACTTTGGATTTCGCTTTCCATGACAACGCATGTCAGACATCACGAGCGTCGGTATTTAGCGTTTGTTATAATTCGTAGTCGTCACATAAATCCTCATTTCGCGAGCGACTTCACGCCGAATTACGGGGCTAATTACGAATAAGTCGATCCATATTTCATAGACCGAAGTACTTTCCCTGACTCCAGTCGAGCTCACTCAGCTAAACCATCGGGCTACTTGTGACGTATAAGCATCACCGTAGCTTTTCTAACGTATGCACCGCATGGCCTGAGCTGCAGATTAAACGTGGCTCGCACTGTGAAAGCATATAGGCCGTCCTGAAGCCTAACACTATCATTTTTCACGCTTCACTTGTACGGTTCTACTATAAAACTCTCTCCTCACAGCCGTTTTTTTTCATTTATCGCTAACCAAAAGTAACCCGGAGTCTAAGAAGAGCCTATTTAGGTGCGTTATCCTTTTCGAAGCTCAAAAACGAGCTTAGGCGACCAGAGCAAACCTCACCACCGTCACAGGGCCGAAAGTCGGGCAACTTGGTTTTAAGTTCACGGCGAAAAACAGCGCAGATTGAACACGCACGAGCTCGTCAGTTGCGAGTCAGCGCTCGCCCGTCCGTGTCCAACTTTGGCCGCTTCTCACCATCGTCGTCAATTGCTTCCAAAGCCCGAAACGAACTGCTTTGAGACGGCTCGGTGCGTCTTTGCGTCACGCGCGCTCGCCACGACGGCATCGAAAGCAGCAGCCGTGCACCTGGCTGGCCTGCTAAGCTCTTCGAGAAGCGGAGGAGGGACCGGCCCCCAGAACAGCCGCCGCTGCCGGTCGGCGTGTAGGCTTCCCGCGTGGGCAGACCGGACTCCTCGGCGCTCTTCTTCTCTCGTCTCCTTCGCTTTGCTGGGTGGTGGTCCTCGCGATAGCTGCATAGCCCCGCCGCCGATGCAGTGCCGCCGAATGAGAGGTGGTTCCCCGCGGCCGACGTTAGCGCGGCTCTCGTAAAGCTCGGCACCGCCGTCCCCGCAAGACATGGCCCGCGACGTGCTGCTCCCGCTGCTGCTGGCGCACCTGTGCCTGACGGCCTCGGCCACCAACTGGCACCGAGGCGATACCAACAGCAGAGGATTCGAGGCGACACCCAGTTGCGCCACCGAGATTCCTACGAGCGCGAGAGACCCGGTGGGTAGAGCGCTGCCATGTAGACGCGCCGCTTCTACGGGCGCGCGTTTTGCGATTGCGAGCGTGCGTTTTCGCACAAGGTCGAGGTGTAACGGAAGGATTGCTTTAATTTTAGCATAGCGTTACCGTTCTACCGATACCGCATTCGTCCGGCTGCCCATCCGCTTTAGGTGGCTGGCGGTGTCGGTAACGGTAGAACAGTAACTCTGTGCTAAAAGACGCTGATGCTTTTAGGCTGTTCAAGTGTTACAAATTCTTTCCTAAGGGAACACTCTTGTGACTGGTGACGCTCCCTTACTCGAAGCTGTAGCCCGAAGACAGCGTCACGGCGACGTCAGTGCTAGCAAGCCAGCATAGGCGAAGTCATTTGTGGAGCAGCTGGCGCGTGTTTAAACTTGACGCTAGCGCAGCCGCCAAGTGGCTGCAGCACAGACACACTGTTGACGGACGCAAAGTCGTCGCAGGTAGCCTTACTGGCATCGTCGATCCTCGGATTGCGAAGAGAGATCGACGGCAACGAAATATCGAGTAGCATCCTGGGAAGCGGAATGAAACCACTGGATTGTAACGAATATGAGCGGCGAAGGCATGCTGCACACAACTTCGTATAACGCGTGGTCGATGGTTTACGGAAATCTGCCGCCGAACTTTACGAACTCCGGCAAGGTAGGTCGCGTTGCCGGAATTGGTAACGTTCGTGGCGTCGGACGTGGAAATGTCCCGCTCGTCAAAACTGGAGAACGTGCTCTGCTTGCGTGAAGCGCCACAGGTGTGAGGGAGGGAAGCGGGCGCGCTCGCCACAAACCAGCGGGAGCGGCCGCACTCGTTGCACCGCCTACGCTCGCCGCTATGTAGATTTCTTTTGTATCTTTCATTTCGGAATACGGTGTGTGTGCGCGCGCGCTTTGTACGCGCTATTATTTCTTATATGTTTATTTTTTTGAACCGCATACGATGAAACAGATGTGTGTCATTTAAGGATGCCGTCGAGCATGTTCGGCCGGCAGCCGTTTTACAGTGCGCGCGCCTATTTTATGTGATTTCTTCTTTACAGCAGGCCTTCGTTCCTTTTGAAAATTCCCGAGGCCTTAATACCCGCAGAAATTTATTCTGTGGAACTTAGAATAGCGTACACGCGATATAACGAAACACGCAGGTGCGAGCTCCAGCCATCAAGCTAGGTTTTACGCTTCGGCCGTAAAATAACTAGGTACTTAGTGTATAGACGGAAATACTCGTTGATACTGAATTGGCGCACAAAAATATGAAACTTGCAAAATTTAAAATGCGTGTGTTTAGTCACCAAGGGTCTACATGTGTGCACATTGCTCAGTGTGTGTGTTGGACTACTTTGCATGCCACAAAGGGTTCCTTTTCGAGTATTTACGCAGCAGCATATACAGTTCTTCTTTCTTATTCTTTTTCTTTTCTTTTTGGTGCACCAAAGTTTTTACAATTGCCTGTGGCAGATAGCACAATTCTAACCGTTGATCTAATTACACTGTGAGACTACCATTGCTTCTACGAGAGATCAGATGGTTAATTGAATAGTGAATATAATTACGCTAATTAATTCTTTATTTAATTATTTTTATGGCACAATTTTCAGCTCCGGATGGTAGCTAGTTGCTTTCGCAAGGCGTATATCTACTTGGAACGAAATTAGTTCGCAAGGCGTATATCTACTTGGAACGAATTCTCAGGACTGCACAAGTTTCGACAATAAATTTACGAAGTGTCCGACGAAATGCAGCAGTCTGTCAGAAAGACAACACTCCAGTACCGTATTTAAGCCACTGTGGTCTCCTTGCTAATATTCGAGCATGTTGCATCCAGTAACGCTGTTGAGTAAAGCTGTGTGTGTGGTATTCGTTTGCTTCTTAATTTTTGCAAAATGCGGTTCAGTTGTACCGCGTGATATTTTTAATGGAAACATTTTTTTAATGTGATTTAACCGATGTACCGACTTTTTCTTCGCTATTCGTTCCTTAGCATGGCGGACCAGGCGGTCGAATAGTCGTCGTTATGCTTAAAAAATAGGTTACCATTAAAATGGACCAGAGCTTTATTACAAGCAAAACTATATCAACAAATTTCTCTCGTAACGCGTATGTAGTTGACAACGTCACGGTACTCTTGGTGAACGAATGTTTAGCGTGTACGTTCTTGGCATGGCAAAACAGCCCTAGATTTTCTGCGCGGGCGCCACGTTGCATGCTCGCTTCCAAAATCTGCGAGCAATGACGACCACACACCGACGACCGCCGTTGTCGAAAGCCGGCTAGAGCTGGAGCCTCCGCCGAGATGGTTGGAGGCTCCGAGACCACTTGCAGCCGCAGTTTCCGCCTTCGCGCCGCATCGCGTCGTAAAAAACACTGCAGTGCGAACGAGTAGCTCAGCCGCGGCCTGCAGTGCTGAGCGAGCAGGAAGTCGGTTTCTCTCCTGAAAGCGCTGAAGTCCGCGAGCTTCCGCTGTAGTTTAAGCAGGTGCGCGCTGACTTCGTTGTATCGTATACAGTCGTCAGCAAGGGGCGCAAAGGATCATACGCGCTGTCTCTTATCACTTTTTACCCACATGCGCACAGTTTGATGCAGGATGGCAGTACACTGGACGTTATTTTTTTTTTTTCAATGACTAACTCACCGCCGGGACATTTCGGTACGTTTTAGAATCTCGGCTGTGAAAGTTACGTGGTGGTGGCAAAATGTCGCAGTATTGGAAGACCACACAGGCAGTGGAATAGCGCGTCTGATGAAGCATTTCTTTTTTTTTTCTTTTTTAACTTGTTTGAAGCTTTATAAAATAGGCGTGAGTGTTTCAAAAATAACCTTGTGGCCGATTTATTTTCTCCTTCTCTCAAGCGTGAGGCACTAAAATGTGCTCTCGTGCTTGGATGGACTCGCACAACCGTTATTTACTCTTTCCCCGAATTCATGGCGACACTGACAACGACATTGTCGGACCACCTGTTCTTGTGTCGTCAGTCATTGTTGTCTTGCTATGTGTTTGACTCGTTTTTCTCATCACGTGATCAGCGTTCGGTCTTCCCTGTTTAATCCTCTGTTTTCTGCATGAATTGAATTAGCGCTGAACGTTTCAGTCGTCAGTGCCTAATCTTTTTTTTTTTCTTACGACGGCACGTTTTACCTCAGTATTTCATTTCGCGGCCCTTAGGTCTTTCGGATTTGCGATTCTTTCGCAGCTGCTTCTGGCCCATTCAGCGCTGCGGGATTATTTCATCTTCTCCATTTCAATACGCCATCATCAGCATGTGTCATTGCCGTTACTTTGCATGTTGCCATGGAGTAGCCACATATGGTCGTGGACACTGTCAAGACCTTGAGTGATTATCTGTTAGTGATACTCAGTACCACTAATGTCTTTGGTCTTCAAGTAAGCTCTTCAAAACCGTTCAAAACACTCTTTAGCACGCGAGAAGAAAGAAATCCAGCGGTTAATTATCAGGACGCTATAGGCTATAACATCGGTACCATTTCACTGGCAACGGGAGCACATGGTACGTGATTATTGTGGGACATGGCCGAATACTAAACAAAGCCGCTTCCCTATTGCA
Source organism: Dermacentor silvarum (assembly GCF_013339745.2). NCBI lineage: Eukaryota > Metazoa > Arthropoda > Arachnida > Ixodida > Ixodidae > Dermacentor > Dermacentor silvarum. The sequence continues at coordinate 380,084,538 of NC_051154.1, read as the reverse complement.
GAAGCCGAAGCATTATCCTCTCACTCTTGCCCATCCCAATCAGCGCTCATCAATAGTAGAGGGATCGCGTTTGTCCTCGCGTGTCGCGCATTTGGTTTTGGAGGCCTCGTTGGTCGTGCGATATAAAAAATATTACCAGCGTGTTGACCGGCGCAATACCCAGCGTAGGCACAGAGAAGGCGTATATACTCAACCGGGCGATTAGCACAACCGCCATATATATATATATATTAATATACTCGCGCGTTTCCCCCGGGGCTGCGATGAAAGCATCGCAGCTGCTTACAAACAGTTTAAACGCGCCTTTTCGATCCGCTGAACACTGGGCCAGATCGTGATCCATGGACAACGTCTTCCTTTAGTAAACGCCGTTAACTGCGTGTACGCTGTGGCGCACGTGCGTCACAACCAGGCCGGCCAGCCCTTCCCTTGTCACCACTGTTGTGCACACGCACCACTGCACACTACAGGCGCGGTGCAACGCCGAGACGCGTCACCAGCAGCGGGCGACGGAGGCAGCAAGCAGTGCAGTATAGCTTCGGTTGCGCAAAATAGGTTACGCGAGCATGGTGAGGTGGGGAGAGACAGGTCCATCCATGGTCGTGTCGCGTTGCCGGAGGCTCGTCGGTGGGCGACAGCGGGAAGGCGCCGCGGGCAAGATGCCGTAAAGACCAGGGCGCGGAGAGGGGGGGAACACCGGCGCCGTTGATTCAACCAGCACAAGCGGGGCGCGGAAGATAGCGGAGTCTGCGATCGTCGGCCCGTGGGCAGGACAAGGCGGGGTGTGTGCTCGACGACTGACGCGCTATACATGCACCACACGCGGAAAAAGACGACACGGGCGTGATTCGTTGGCGAGGCAGGCAGGCAGGCGGATCCGTTTTGCGGCGCGTGCATTGGTTGTGGAGGCGGTCAGTCGGCCCCGAGAAACGGTCGTCTCGGCCTATAACGGGTAATGTATTTTAATATATACTCGCGGAAACCAGAGGCGAAAGTCAACGCCGCACCAGTCGGCTGCCCTATGCGTGTCACGTTTTTTTATAGGATGGCCGAACACGTCACAGTCTAAGCGTATTCTCATTCATTGAAATGGAACTATCACATCTCCAGGAGTGACATTGATTCCATAGCAATACTATAAGGGGAACTGGACTATGCGCATGTAGGAGCTAGTGATTACGGCTGAACTCTTGTTCCGTATACAGGGTGTCTCATGTAAATTAAGCCAAACTTAAAAAATGCAAATGCCCCGTAGCTCGACAGGACGAAGCTAATGTTGTTTGCTGTCGCTTGGAGATACTCATAATTTTTTTGCATTCCACCTATTTACATAATTTGTCTAATTAAATAATCGACTTCTCAATATTCCAATTAGATGAAAAGTGGTTATGAGAAAGTAGAGCAACATGAAAAACTCCCGATACAGCTTTCCGTTGCTTAATACGTGGTATAAAAAAGTGTTTTTCTGAGCACGAAAAAGGCGCGCGAATACACGCAAAATTGCCGCGTGACTAGCCGCTCGAGGTCTTTTACCGGAACCAAACAAGCGCTGCGAGGTTTCTGCAATGGTATTTTAACAGTTCACGTTAACTTAATATTTGCCTTTAGTATCCCTTTAAGGAAATGAATACGCATACTGGACTAAACAACAACAATTTACTAATCAGCTTTTAACCGATTACATTAGCGCAGATGTTGCAATTTACGAATTGAAACCATTGGTTTGACGAGTCACATCTACTTGGAACGAATTTCGAAACTTGCACCAGTTCGAAGATCGCCGAATGGGCGAAATAAAACATGACTAACTTTTTGGCAGGTCTTCCTGCTCCGTCAGAGTAAACCGCCTTGTGAAGGCAGGACCACCGGCCTAAACGAAGTAAAGTTGTATATCGCACGTGTCTCTTATTCTTAAGCTGCATAGCGCGCCGAATATATATATATATATATATATATATATATATATATATATATAATATAGAGAGAGAGAGAAGAGAGATCATAAATTTCTCTCCGACGTTTCGGCTGGGGACCTCCATTAAGACCAGTCCCCGATGGACCCTAGCAACACACTGGGTTGCTATGCTTGCGGTAAATGCCCTCGTTGGTAATGGTTTGGAGAAAAGCGTTGCACATCGTGCGTACGTTCCTCTCAGTTGTCCCAAGCGTGAGAATACTTCCACCACATTCCTCGCACTTCAGTAACCCATAATGTGCTGCACAAAAGACCAACAAAAGGAAAGATGTAGCGCAACATGTCTTCGCAAGCTAGGAAAGAGAGGAAATCACACAATCAGTGCGCGTAGGCTGCCGCATTATAACCAGTCACGGCATCATTATTGGAAGGAGGTTTGCGTCGTAAGTTGCCTCAGGTGTCAAAGGGCAGGTCTCCTTCCTATACTTAAGAAAAGTATATTGAGCGAACCTGCACTGTGACATCTCAGCCAACTAATCAAAGCACGGGTTCAGACTTTATTTATTTATTTATTTAGACCACCGTGGTAGCACCCGATCTATTGACTGTGCTTGCTCTAAGGAGTGCCTGTATTGCTTAGCTTGCGTGATGCTCTATCCATTGAATAAGTGCGTTCGGCTTAGCTTTAGTTCTAATTTCTCGCTGCAATTACAGGAGCCTTACATTTGCAATATCGGGTGTAAATTGAAAGCGAGCCTCATTTTACAGAGGATACAATGCGTCCTTCCTAAACACAAATCCAAACACGTAATCGAAATCCCCCCTTTTGTCTCACGCCTCTCCGCCATTCTGCATGAGCGCGTAGAAAGTACATAAGTGGTCTGTACAGTAAGCCGTCGTGCAACTCCGAGCCAAATACTCTGGGCTCTTTGTCCAGCAGTTTCCTCGTTAGGCAATCTCTGAACGACTTTCTGTCCGTTCGGGATACGGAACTGCGGTCGCTTGAGTGGTTGGTCCTTCGAAGCGCTACTGTGCGTGTGGATCTTACAGGAGACATCAGAAGCCGCGCGAGACGACAAGCGACAGCAAGGTGTCGACCTTGGCGACGGGTACCTAATGCCTGTCGTCCCTTGCCGTCACTTGGTTGTCATGCCAAATCGAGAACATAGGTTGTAAAGGCAGCGTATGCCTGTAGGTTTATGCACGAACACCAAAACGAGCAAACAGCTCGCGTTTGTGTCATTCGGGGCCCGTGCATGCGTCTGTATGCAAAGTGCGCCGGCTTTATAACAACGATAACCGTACCCCACCGGCACGGGGTTGAACGAAATGCCGCGGCGGAAGCGGAATGAACCGCGACGAGCTGCTCGGACCTATTTGCAGCCACACTCACAACGCTGAGCGAACGCTTGCTAACGTTACGAAGTCAGTCAGAGAAAGACGCAGCTTATGACACTTGTCGTACGAAGCACCGCGATCGCGCCGTCTCTTTCTCTAGACTAAAAAAAAATGTAGAGAAAAGCGCAACGTTACCGCTCTAGTGCTACATTACCGCGCAGCTAGATGCAAACTGCGCATGCGCAGTGCTGCATACTAGTTCATGCACACCTGGCATCCGACAGGCAGTGACGACATGAGCGCTAAAGCGTCGAAAAGCGTGCTTTCTTGCGTATGCCCCGGCACCCTTTCAATCTCTTCGTGAGACTGCTATATGGATATTTTCAACCACGACGTCGGGGTAGGGGGGGGGGGGGTTGGATTCGCGGCACCCGATCGGCGTCTTCAGTGCGGTCGCAGCGGTTAAGGGATCCGGGGCTTCTATCTTTGCGTTGTGTCTTTCGGGAGCACGAGTGCGAGTATGTTTGTGGCCTCTCGCAGCGTGCAACTGCAACGGCCGGTCGCGCAAGTGCTACTTCGACCAGGAGCTGTTCGAGCGCACGGGCCATGGCGGCCACTGCGTCAACTGTTCGGACAACACGGATGGCCCCAACTGCGAACGCTGCCGCGAGAACTACTACCAGAACAGCGACGGCCGGTGCATACCCTGCGAGTGCGACCCCGTCGGTGAGTGTTCACCACACACGTATGTATGCATGTAATATTATATACACGCTGCGCCAGTATTACTGTGCCAGTATGGCTCCATCATAGACATTTGAATACGCAAGCGAATGGCGATTAGCTACAGCTCACGCGGAGTTTGCATCATTCTACACGCTGACTCCGTCTCTGTCAGCGTCAGCATGTAGACCCGTTCTTTTAACCTTTCTTGGGGATTCACTCGCCGCTCTTTCATGTTAGCTATAGTTAAAACGTTCGTAACGACCAAATGGGCAAGGAAAGTATTGGGGAACTATGCTTTCCTTGGCTTCAATGTCTGTTGGCTTCGTGTGGTTGTCCCTAGCAATAAATTGAGCCCGAATTCTATTCCCCTGATTATTCTCGGTCACTTGTCAAACGTGCTTCCCACCAGCTTTCAGAGAATTACTCGCCTTGTCCCATTTTTGGCATTGGCAACTGCAGCACTTTTTACGCTGTTTCCTTAGTATACCTTCGCCGCAAATGGAATTGCAGGGCTGTGCGCCGTGGTCGCTTCATTTTCCTGCCCTTCATTCCTCGTCGGTTCCTTGTTACAGTTGTTCCCGTTGCTTCATGCAGGCTCCCGGATGCTCCAGTGCAACAGCAAGGGCCAGTGTCCTTGCAAGCCGGGCGTCGAAGGGCACCGTTGTGACCGTTGCGCTCCAAACTTCTACGATTTCTCTGACAAGGCTGCAGGTGAGTGAGGCAGCATGCGGCGCGAGGAAACTGCGAAGTTCGTCACGTTTTTGGCCAATAACAATTCATACCTTCTGGCTACGCCTGCATCCTTCCTTCCAAGTAAAATGTAAATAAGGGAAGGCCTTGCTTTTACATTAATGCGACTGTTTACGAGAACCTTGAAATAAAGGGGTCGTACAAATTACTTGCGTTCTTCAACATTCTGAGTGAAAGCAAAGAAAAGGTGCCGCGACCAGTGGCATCTTCGCACGACGAAGTGAGCGAAGGATCTTCTAATTTGTCGTAGTGCATGGCATAAAGACGCGGCGTGTATATAAGGCACATCAGGCAACACAAATCGCTATGCGTGCTCTCTCATATGCCTTCCATAGATATATACTGTATATCCGTGTCATTCTGCCTGTGCTACAATAATTTAGCAAGAGAGCCACTCAAAAATCCGCACTTCATCGAGCATTGGATCGTTTGGTTAGGCTAAGCTTCGCGAGGGGTCGTGTAGTGGGGACAGCGATCTACTGTGGCGACGATGAGCAGGCACGAGCAGAATTTCAACACACTCGGCAAATCTGTGATAATATTACAGAAAGACAGTCGAGAAAAAACAAAAAATCGAATGCGCCACTTCCAGGACGGTCGCGTTAGCGGTTAAACTTTTACAACACCGTGTGGAGAAGAGGTTCCCGATGAGCAATGCGCAACGGCGAGTCACAAACTCAGTGGCGATTTAGCGGTAAATACGAGAGAAATAATCTAGCGTTACGTCAATCCTGGTCCCGGATCCATGATATAAACCGCGTCGACATGATTACAAACTGTTATGGGGGTTCACTAGACACACGTCATGCCTCTTCGAGGAGCCATTAGTAAACGTTTGTGCGGAGCAAGTCACGGTCTGTTGCAATATACATGTGTTCCCGCGAACACTTTCAAAATTATTTAAGGTTGTCTGTGGCAGATAGCCAAATTCTAGTTATTGAGCTGGTCTACTCGAAGAGGCGGTCATTACTTGCACAAGAAATTGAAATGCATAATCCACAATCAACAAAAATTCATAATTACGTTTTAACTAATCACCTGATGGCCCTTATTGCAATTTACAAATTGTAGTCGTGGAGTTAGCAAGCGGATCCACTTGGAATTAATTCTCGGGATGACATCAGTTTCGAGATATTAACCCCCGAACTTTGCGGAGGAATGCATCGGCGTTCCAGTTAATTTTGTGCTTGAATGCATAAGCGATGTTTTGTTAAGATACTAACTGGAACGCCAAGCATTTCTCCGCAAAGTTCGATAATTATATCTCGAAGCTGGTGTCATCCCGAGAATTCTTTCCAAGTGGATCCGCCTTGCGAACTCCACGGCTACATTTGTAAATTGCAATATGGGCCATCAGGTAATTAGTTAAAAACCTAGTTGGTGAATTATTGTTAATGATTCGATAATGCTTTTCAATTTTTGTGCAAGTATGTCCGCCTCTTCGAGTAGACCAGCTCATGAACGAAAATTGTGCTATCTTCCACAGGTAACCTTTAAGAATTTTTGGAAGTGTTCGCAGAAACACCCTGTATATTCTCTCTCTCTCTCTCTCTATCTCTCTCTTTTTTTCTGATGCAGTGGCCTCTTGACTTTTGCTCCCGACTGTACATAGAACTGGGCCGCTATCTTGTACGCGTTCGAAAATCCAACGTTCGGTTTTCGTCTCACGCGATTGTCCAGGCCGCGCCGATATCGGGGCCTTGGCCATTCTAGGCCAGTCGCATGAGGCGAAACCGAACGTCGGCTTTTCGAACGCGCACAAGATAGCGGCCCTGAAATATATGCTGGCAGCAGAGGCGAAAAAAAAAGAAACGGGAAAATACAAAGTTTTACGCACCAGTTTGTAGCCTTTCGGTGCACTGTCGCGCTCTATGCGAGCGGCCTGTGAAGTTTCGCGCGCCTCATGCCAGCCCCCGTTGACACCACTGTGTGGCACACGCAGGCTGTGCGGCTGCAGCCAGGCAGGCAGCGTGGACAGCCCGCCTTCGTGCAACCCCGACTCGGGCGTGTGCCGCTGCAAGGCCAACGTGGAGGGACGCCAGTGCGACCGCTGCAAACCCGGCTTCTTCAACCTGCAGCGCGACAACGAGTTCGGCTGCACCCCTTGCTTCTGCTTCGGCCACTCGGCGTTGTGCCAGAGCGCGCCCGGTTACTCGCGGTACAGCCTGATCAGCACCTTCGCCAGAGGTGGGTCCGTGTGCGAACTTCTGGACCCGAACGACAGGGACGCGGACCCGCGTGCAACAAACACCCACCAAGTTGGCGCGGCCCGCGTAGATGAGACACCACTGGTTGCTGTAAACGGGTGCGAGCGGTGCCACGTTTAAACCAAAAGGCTGCACCACTCTCTTAAACGTGACCGATCCGATACACACTGCATAATTCTTCGCTCTCCCTTACCCCACAAAGCCCACTTGCCTCCATGCAGCATTCTTACACTACACGTGCATCTGCACGCGTCATTCTCCGCCAACCTTGAACTCGCCGTTTACTTGACTGCATGTCTGCTCAACGTATTTAGATCTGGCGCCCATCCATGGCCGCTTCGCTGCACAACAACAATTTCAGCCGCGGAGCCTTCTCGAACAAATACGGAGCGCGATTTTCAGAAGAGAGAAAAAAAAAAATGCTGTCCTAAGCTTTGGTCCAGCATCAAAACTTCTCGCACCGTCGTCCAAGCAAAAGTGCGCTACTAGAATGATGCATGACTGGACAGCGCATTTAGTCGGGGTATATATGTATTTCGGAGTCATGAGGGAGGTAGTGGCCGAATACTGCACCAGGCCGGCCAATTCCTGTTCTGGTGAGGGAGGGACTTTGATGAAACTTAGTGGGCCTTCCTAGATTGGTTGCACCTGACTAGTATAGCCCACTAGCTCTCAGCGATATATTTTTTCTTGCCGGTATCAGGCACCACTCCATGCCTGAAATGTGGTGGACTCTAGTAGGATTCGAACTTACGACCTTCAGATTTGAAGCCGGGTATTCTACCAGGGTAATTGGAGATCGCAGGAGAGGCCTCGTCCTGAAGTGACATAAATATAGGCTGATGAATGATGTATTTTCAATGCCGTCTGCAACCAACATTTTGTACTCACACACCCTTGACCACGCAGACAAGGCATTGGAAGGCGGCGGACCATTCATGGGCGCAGCGTTAACACCCCCACGAGTACGCCGCCCACCACTTGGCTGTGGTGGCACCCGGAAAAGAAGCCGTCTACTTCCTCGCACCATGTGGAGCGACTCTGTCGTCATTGCATGCTTTCGTGCATGGCATTTGGCGTCGGCTTCCCGACATGGGAACCGACCGTTCTCCAAGTTTCCTTGCAACGCGGTTTTGCCAAAAAAAAAAAAAAAAAAACTGAAACGCGAGTACGCTTTGGAAGAGCGCGAAGGAACGTATACTAATAGGGTGTCGATTCTTTGCCTTGTTCTTCTCTTTGTATTAATGTAAAACTACCAGTGTGTCGTGCGGCGATGCAGGACAACATGAAAGTACTTGTCAATCACTTACGACGCAGTTTCACTTTCTGCATTTCTCATTAAGTCCAAGGTTTTACTCCCGCAGTTAGGGGTACGTCACAGTCCGTGTTTTTGCGGCGGGAAATCAGGAGCCTGATGGAATTAAACGCACAGGCGGCGAGCTTCCCGTCATTTTCGTCTCTGATTCGGCCGCTGTTCTTGCAGAGCGATTTTAAATGACTCAAATATTCACTCTATAGCGTACTAGCTCATACATGGAAGTGGCGAGTGTTAGTGTACGTTGTATTACTACTATCGCGGACTTTATTTAGCATAGTGCCAATACTGTTCGCTTTCTCCGATGACAACGTGTGCAAACGTCCTGTAGGTTTCCGCAAAGCAAGCTACTATCTCCCCATAAACATTCTTGTGCATGATTTAGACCGCTCTTGTACATTCTAACGTGTTTTTTTTTTTTTGTTTTCCGCGAAACAATTGATTGGCCTGCACGAAGCGATAGACGCCCTTACCAAAGCGCGTGTTTCTCGTTTGCGGGTTCTGAAATGCAAGGCGCGAATACGACGACGGACAAAGAGAGAAAAGGCACACAGGGCGCCACTTCCAACACTGTTTAATCAGATAAACACGCCACTATTATATAAGTAGCGCTATCACAGTTCATCAGTGCGCAGTCGCGTTCAGGTAAAGCAGTTCTTTGCGCGATAGTGAGATTGATGCAACACTCACGCACCTATCACCTGCCTCAATGATTCTTTTTGCCTCATTACTAATCTAACCCATTTGTCACGGCTTCTGGCAACCACAGCGTAGGCGTTAAAAAATATATCAGATTTAACAATCTGATCATTTCAGATCATGCTCACAATCATGCCCACTATCCCTAATCTCTTTTCGGCACCGCAGACCGGTACTCGGCGACCAGCGCGCCTCGTACACAGAACCGACGTTCACTTCTGCGCATCGGCGAGGAGGGCCCGCAGTCGTCGGTGGAGGACATCGTACTGGAAGGGGCCCACGGCAGCGTGTCGCAGCACATCTTCGGCCAAGGCAACGGGCTGCCGTCCATACGCAACCTGGAGTACCGGTTCCGCCTGCACGAGGACCCGCGGTACGGCTGGAACCCGACGCTAAGCTCGCGGGAGTTCATCAGCATCCTCTCGAACCTGACCGCCATCCGGATAAGGGCCACCTACGTACCACGAGGTGCGTCTGCTCTATGACCCTGAACACATCCCCGCAGAACTTACTCGGAGGAGGAGGAGAGTTCGCGGAAAGTGCGTGTCATGCGACCATAGAGACAGCCTAAAATCGACGACGGGGACCTGGTTCTGGTTAATAGAAACAGAGCGATTTACAGCTCCCCAGTGAAACTGCTGGTTTCAACGATACCCTCGCAGTAAAACATTAACAAATAGCTCTCTCGCCGATGGGCTTAATGTCCAGCTGCACGAACATGCAAATGAGATTCATCATGGCGTACGCTTTATTTTTTTATTTTCATTTTTTGTTCACAAGAACAGCTGTCAGCTGTTACCTGGTAGTGCTTCGGTAAAGGAAAGTGCTTTGAACATTTTTCAGTGCAGTTTTTGCAAGTCGTCGCAGGTGCTAATTTAATTTTTTTACTATAGCATCTTATGCAGTATCGGTGCTATTAGGATCACGTCATCATCTGGCCTTCTAAATGACGAATTATTTCTACCCGTCATCCCTTTCAGTGTAGATGTAGACTTCTACACCGCGGCGAAAACGTCCCTGGCCGCCCTCACAACGTCTCTTGCGCCTCGCAGGCACGGGCTTCATCGACAACATCCAGCTCCAGTCTGCGCAGCGTTCCGCCTACGGCACCGAGGCCGCCACCTGGGTCGAGATGTGCAACTGCCCCGAGGGATACGTGGGCCAGTTCTGCGAGTCGTGCGCGCCCGGTTCCGGCACGACCCGCCGCGCGGCGGGAAGTTCTCGCGCTGTGTGCCCTGCAACTGCAACGGCCACGCGCTCATCTGCGAACCGGACACCGGTCAGCCTGTCTTGCATGCAACAATTTCGTGCGCCGCAGACGCGCGGATCACGGAGTTTTTTTGGTCGAGTCCCGCGCACTTGCCTTTTATTTCGAAGTAATTCATATAAACTTCTTGTTAAAAGAATACTATAAAGAGAAATGCTCAACCAGTTTAGACAGGCAAATGGCATTCCTTCAAAGATGTGCTTGCGCTTGTCTTGACGTAAAAGGTAGATTATTAGCTGAGTAAATTGAGGGCCAAACTTCTCTGTTTTGAATGTGGCGCCCAACAACGCGATGGTGATGTCGGTGCGACGTCACAATTTTCGTATCGTTGTCTCATATAAGGTTAATAAGGCACGATGTGCCATGCATTCCAACAAAACAGGCGCTCACAGGAAGTTGTAGACTTGAAATGATTGACAGGGATAGAACAAGATCTTGAGTCACAACGTTTCGATTAGGGGACATGTCTTTGTTAGGGCTGACGATGAAGACAAACCTCCGTGTCGAAATGTCGGCTTCAGCTGCATTCCTTGTTCGACCACTGTTGGCGTGCCAAGTGTAGCATAACTATGACTGCAAATATCGTGCTTGGAATAAAAAAGAAAGCGGCTTCAAAATATAGAAAAAAGGTTAGTTAATCAACTGACACGAAATTTGTCGATCTTCGCATCAGATTATGCGCCAATGCATTTTTCTTCGCTAACATTAGGGTAGTTGGCCTAAACAAGCGGCATTTAAGGTTGTGTCATAATTGATTCAATTGAATCAGGTCGGCTTTTCTGGTTTGTATGCAGACAACGCTAACTAAAACTCTAATTATGCTCTCACGTGGCTTCGTCACACGCTCAACATGACTAACGGTATTTATGCTAATTGCCGTCGTACGGTACTTTATTTTGGCAACAACTGAGTTTCCAAAGTGAAACATGAATAGAGTTGCTGGACGATGCACAGCCAACGTGCACTTGCCGTTCCTGACCTGGCGCTGTCAGTCGCGCGATAATCGTTAAACCTATATACGCTCAGGAGGCTGCCAAAACAAGAGTACCGTCTGGCGAACTAATTCGTGCAAACGGTCTTCGAATACTATCAGGAAAGGAAACCGAGCTCCTTGGTGTCAGAGCACTGGTTACTGCTATTCGACTGGACAACCAACCTCGGCAACTTATCTGCGGCGCGTCTAAATTATTCCTTGAGTATCATTTACGTAAAGACAAAAAAGTAGGTCGTGCTTCACTGAGTTCGATGCAAAAATCTCGTGACGTATTAAGGATCCTACAAAAATCTAGTTTTCAAGTCCTGTCACATTCGTGACGTGTACCTTGCCCGCGTGCCTAAGATGAAAAGCCCTCCCTCAAATTTTCGTTCTGCAGCACGCGCTCGAATATTTGCATCTGCTCGCTGATTGGCCCACATTCAAGACAGCAGCTGTAGCCTATACTTGAGCATGATGGCAAAACAGGGCAGACGGCAAACAGCTGCGCTCCGGTCCCGAGTTGTTGCTTTCCTTTCCTATATAGAACTGATCGCGCGGGTGCTTTGCCCTAACGATCTGGTGGTGGTGGTTGCTAACCCCCTGGCTTGCGCGGGTGTAGGGCACTGCATCTGCCAGCATAACACGGCGGGCGAGTTTTGCGAGCGTTGCGCGCCGCGCTACTACGGCAACGCGCTGGCGGGCACCCCGGACGACTGCCAGCCGTGCCCGTGCCCCGACCAGGCGCCTGCGCCGTCCTGCCCGACGAGAGCGTCGTCTGCCTCGAGTGCCCGCAGGGATATTCCGGTGGGTGGCGCCGCTTAACACTCCTGCCTCTGCTCTCTGGGCGGGCTGCGGCTTCTCTCTTTTCTCTGTCTCTCTCTACTTTTCGTGGAGCCCCGTTTATCGCGTCAGCGAGATCAAACTTACCAATGCGGGCTTGATAACAGTACTGACGTTTTGCAATTAGTGGTATACCATAAACTGCAGTTCATGATTCCAGCATTACATTAAGGAGAAGTAGAAACGGGCTACACTACGTGTCCTGAATAAAACTCCAGTCATAGTTCACTTTAGAACGAGCAAATGATTCGCGTCGCCTATTTCGTAGTGTGGCGATTTTGCCTGAATCTGTCCAGCAAGCTTGAAATACATAACATTCATCATGCCAGAGTCATCAGAGTATATAGCTCCTTCCAACACAAATGGACCATGAAGACTCTTTCAGCGGGTCCTCCAAAGGAGACTCCAATAATATTCCACCTTCTCATTTAAATAAATGCTCTAAATTGCCGAACTGATGCTTTAATGTCAGGCCTGCTTGCGGAAAGCTTTGAAAATATTTGGCTAATATATTTTAATATATTCTTTATATATATACACCGCCTTGGTCTCGCTGACGAAAGTGTGACAAAAAAAAAGTGAACCGTTATCGTAGATCGCTTCCAAGCATAATAGTCCCATTAACTATGGTGTGTGGGGTATCGTCTTCTGCTGCAAATTAAATGTTGCGGAGGCTTGGTATTTCTGATTAATAGGGATCTCACTCTATAACGCCAATATAACCGAAAGTCATCTCAGTGAATTCTGTGAGGCATGTTTCTGTGGTCGCTCAAATGCTCACGGAAACGGTGTATGTTTGAGTGTAAGAAAACATTTGCAACTTCATCCAAGTCAAATGCTGCAACTAAAAAACACAACGTAACCGGGTGGCAAAGTAAGTCTTTCTTTTTTGTTTTTAGAATTTAGAAAAGTACCTGATGCATTGTCTGAGGAATACCTTTATATCATTTATACAATGTATTTTCTTATGTTACCTATTTTAAAAATCGGCTGTGGTAGATTGTACAATTTTATTTCTTGAGGTGGTATAGTCGAAGCGTCTGCAACACTAAAAGGAACATAGAAGTATATCCGCGTAGTTAAGGTTTTCTCATTCTATCTTAGAAGCAAGAAAGCCTTCGTTTGTAGTAAACAAAAATGCTTTACTGAAAAGTATTACACGAATTGAGGCTAGGTGCTGCTGGTACAACATATTTGCGGGCGCTGAAGAAGAAATAGGCAGGCAGAAATAGACAGACACGGGGGATAGTGTGTGTCTGTCTCTGTCTCGCTTAGCTCTTTAAACGTGTGAATTGAAGTCGTGAGGTCGATCAACACTAATGCCTGACCTCACGGAAAGGGTGACCCACGGAGCTGTCCCACTTGAACGTGCCTGTGATGCAAGTGCACATTAATTGCTGAACATTTTGCACCTGCTAATCTCCGCGCAGTCAGATCTGAGCACCGCACTCCATTTAGGCTGGTCACTGTAGACGAAAGTGACCTTCTGCTTAATTGCTACCATGTCATTCGCGTCACGTGCATATCAGCTCTTGCACAGAGCACAAGGAAAGCGAGACTAAGTAATTGTACTTCGTTATGGTTATATAACGCTTCAACTTGCGTAACGCAGGTTGTACGTATATCTCGGCGATTGACGGACTCCTAAATTCTCAGATTTATTTTGGCAGAGACACGCAAACCCTTGCGTCATTCGCAAGCGATAATCTGTGCGCTATTATCAAACACGCCCGCGGGGAACAGAACTTCTGTCACGTGGGGATGTATTAGGCTGGATCAAAAAGTGCACCAAGAGATTCATCGAGCGCGATGGTCATCGCGTACAGGGCGGAGGTGCGACCTGTGCTTCGACGGACACTACGGTGACCCACAAGGAAACTTCGGGTCCAAGGTTCCCTGCAAGAAGTGCGAGTGCAACGACAACATCGACCCCAACGCTGTGGCCAACTGCAACACGTGAGCGAGATTCCTTTGCATCTCCTTTCGACTAGCGGCTTTAAAGTCACATGCCGTGCGGCTTAGTGTTCATCGGAAAAGAAAGGCGCGGACCTCAACAAATGAAGCGCATCTTCAAATCCGAGTGTTGGACCTTCTCCGTATACTCCATGGTAGAAAACCTGCGTGTCACTGTAGCTTGATTGAATCAGCGCGGGCTTAGCCTAAGACTGACACCGTCACACTGAAGTGCGGAGACGAGTGAAAAGTTTTCCGAGCACACAATGTATACACATGCCAGGGCATTCGCATCACAACTATCGCCGAATAAAAATGCTAACCCGATTAACCGGTATATCTAATTGACTAATTATTCAATTAATCGGATTTGTGGATTTACATACATAAGCGGGGGGAAAATGAAAGCCGACGAGTTCTCACTATGCACACACTTTGAACAACAGAGCCGCGCTGTATTTTAATCGACAGTTTCCTTTATACTCGAACGGCACTCCGCGTAAGTGGACATTCTAGCTCACACGTGTACTGGACACGTGTGCGCTATTTTATTTCTATTACACACAATAAAAGCTACACATTTAGACAGACTTTGCAGCCATTACAGAACGCATATGTGGGCGCAGTTGGCGCTAATGGGTGTTCACCAAGAGAAGCGGGAGCGTCAATGCCGGCGCTTGCCCGATGTTGGTCACGTGAGCTAACCGATTATCCGCGTTGAAAAAAGAAATTCCTCGCGATAAACGCTTAAATCGAATAATCGGAAGGTCTCTCGATTTGTAGACCAGCCCTAATCACAATGTTTTCTGTGTTATTTCTACCACGAACGTTGTTCGAACATCTGTGGAGGTACATTTAGCGACGCTCTTATATAGCTGGAACAGATGACAAGTCTGCCGCTACCTGGAGCTTATCCGCTGGCTCGCCGACGGGCTGTAGTGTGAGCGTGTGCTTTAATTCTATAACTCTGTAGCTGCTGAACGCATATGAGCTGTTGAGAGCTAACAGTGCCGAAAGATAATAACCAACTAATGTATGTGGTGGTGCCTTTAATAAGTGTTATTTTTTTTGTGATCTGCGTGGCTGAATTCACTGTCTCCTGAAAGGCACGCATGTGACGAAATCCTTCATATTGTCGGGTTTAAGCATTGCCGGGCCCCCTTCGTGCCACGAATGCGACAAATCAACAACACTCGAGCAGAATGCGCTTCTTTTCAGGGCTAGCGCGTGTTCACCAGATCCTAATGTGCGGCACATGCATTAGCATTTTTTTTTTGTTGCGGTAACTCAGTAATACGTTCCACTGTCCTGTTTATATTTGCGCACTCAGGTACCCTTTTCACGCGTTTGGTTGCACACTACACGTTGAATGAAACCACTAAAATACAGTGTTTAAAAGCTTAATATTAGACAGTGTCTCTCGTTGTGTGTGTTTGTTGCAACTTCAACGGCTCTTCTCTCAATCTCTTTCTATCTCTCTCTCTCTGTCTTTTTCTTTTCTTTGGGTAGCAGAAATTGAGCCCTCGATCTTTTCGGGACGCTGTTTTTATGCCAGACTTGTGTTTGCGTGCTCTTCTGATAAAACTGTTTTCTAATCGGTGGAAATCTAGCGTAATTTTGATAGTATAGCATCATGCAGTGTTTGTTTGTATAGTACTCGTTCATTATTCTTATGCGAATTAGTTTTAGCGGGAAGCTTAGTTACCGCATATACCCGCTACGAGTACACGTGACCTTTCTGCCCCCCCCTCGGCAGAACGACTGGCGAGTGCCTGAAGTGCGTCTACAACACCACCGGCTTCAATTGTGAGCGCTGCCTGCCCGGACACTTCGGAGACGCGCTGTCCGTGCCCAAGGGAGACTGCAAGCGTGAGTGTATCATCCTGACCGGCGGCGGGTTCTCAATATATACCCTACCCTCAAAAGGGTCTACAGTCGAACCCGGATATATCGAACCCGCATATAACGAATTATTGTGTATAATGAACAGCAGTAAAATCCCCTTGAAAATTTCTGTATGAAATTTTTATTTCATATGTTGAATTACCTATATATCGAACTTTCTAGTGTTCCTTCAGGTTGGATATATCCGGGTTCGGCTGTTTACGCAAACGCTGTGGTATAAGGAACGTGTGCCTAATTAGAGCAATAAGTATATATCTCTTCGGTCGAAACGGATGGAATGTTCTCGCTCAAATTTCCCGCAGTATAGTTTCATTTCGCGGTGGAGTCATTTCAGTAACACGTTCGTGAGAAGAATTTACCAGTTCTGTGTAGAATAAATCGGAAGTACGCGCCGCCTACGGCGATGTCAGACGTAAAGTTCAGAATTTGCGGGAACGGAATAGTCGCACCATATCTGGTCTTTGCTGCGGAGAAACCATACGCTATGGGCGAAAAACGACGCGCGTCTTGTTCCGGCTGTTAAAGTGACATATTAAGTTGCCGTGAAATGCTATACTGACTTTGTCTGGTTTCGCCACCGGCGACGCGTATACTTCTGATCCAGACCACACTAAATAGGCAAGTAATGCACCTAAACGTAGTGTTAAAATTAATCCACCGCGAAATCGTACCTCTATGTGAAATTTGAGCGCGTACGAGCCAGCAGTCCTGCCCGAACTTTGATGTATGCCTGGCGCTTTTATGTACGGTGTGTTCGGTAAATACAAGGTGTTTCAGCGAACACCTTCAAAAATGGTTAAAGGTTGCCTGTGGCAGATAGCACAACTCTAGTTCATGAGCTGGTCTACTCGAAGAGGCGCGGACATTACTTGCACAAAAAATTGAAATGCATAATTGACTTATTAACAAATGTTTACCAATGAAGTTTTTGACTAATTACCTTAATTATGGCCCATATTGCAATTTACAAATTCTAGCCGTAGAGTTCGCAAGGCGGATCCACTTGGAACGAATTGTCAGGGTGACACCAGTTTCGAGATACTAACTCCCGAACTTTGCGGAGAAATGTATTGGCGTTCTAGTTACTTGCTTAACAAAACGTCGTTTTATGCATTGAAGGACAAAAGTAACTGCAACGCCAATACATTTCTCCGCAAAGTTCGGGAGTTAGTATCTCGAAACTGGTGTCACCTTGACAATTCGTTCCAAGTAGATCCGCCTACGATCTCCACGGCTAGAATTTGTAAATTGCAATATAGGGCCATAAGGGAATTAGTTAAAAACTTCATTGGTAAACATTTGTTAATAAGTCGATTATGCGTTTCAATTTTTGTGCAAGTAATGTCCGCGCCTCTTCGAGTAGACCAGCTCATGAACTAGAGTTGTGCTATCGGCCACAGGCAACCTTCAAAATTTTTGAAGGTGTTCGCTGAAACACCCTGTTATTCTCATCCAGTAACCTTGTATGTGTGTTTGATCGGGCGGACCTGTTGCACTCAGTATAAGCGTCTTGTTTTCGCCTAGCGGCTCGTAGAAGAAAAAGAAAGCGGTTGTGAGCCAATCACAGCTTGAAGAATACCGAGATTTCGGTCACGGTTGTTGTATCTTTATTTTTACGAAATATTCATTTTCTTAGAACGACGTGCTTATACCATTATGGTAGCAGCCCTTTATTAATTACGCAACGCGTATATGCTTCCAACAAACCGGCTATCGTCTGCAAAACGAAGTAAATCATTGAATCTGGCTTCGCTCCAGGGGTTATCCAGGCTAGCGCTTTTTTTTTCGTTCTTTCTATTGATGGAACTATGCACGCACGCATGTATTCTTTTGAGGCGTGTCACTGGTGTCGTGTGCTACAGTTTGCAGGCTGTAAAACAAAATTGACATAATTAAGAGAGAGGATAGGTAAAGGGCACAAAGAGGTGGAGAAGGAAAGAAGCGCGACGGCACGAGTGAGAAACGCGATGAAATCTTGCAGCGTGCGACTGCCACCGGCTGGGCTCGATGGAGGGCTCCGAGTGCGACCCGCGCTCGGGCCAGTGCGCCTGCAAGGCGAACGTGGCGGGCCGCCAGTGTGGCCAGTGCCGCGAGGGCTACTGGAACCTGCAGAGCGGCGACGGCTGCGAGGCCTGCAACTGCAACCTGATCGGCTCGTACAACCGCACCTGCGACCAGCGCACGGGACACTGCCATTGCCGGCCCGGCGTCACCGGAAAACAGTGCGACCAGTGCCTGCCGTACCACTACGGCTTCTCGCCTGACGGCTGCGTGCGTAAGTACATGTCGCCCCGGGCGACACTTCCAACTCGTCGCTATAAGACGTGCGACTCTATAGATGTTGTCTCCACGCCTATACGAAAAGCTGCAAGGAGCCATTCCCTCTGGATAAACGTAAGAATACAACGCTGTCAATTCACTCATTTGTTTTTAAACTATATGCGGGTGGGGATTGGCTTATTCTTCGATAGCTCGGAAAATGGCCATACGTGGCCCTCGCGCCATTAAACTGTACTCGTCGATCAGCTCGAAAAAAAAACTATAATAAGATAGCGAACCATGCAATCAGAAAAGGGATAATGCAGTTTGTCAATAATTATACGCTTCTAGCGTGTCTTTGGTTGAACCACTTTTCTGCGCTCAGTTATATTTCTTTACCTCGCATTTGCCTTATTATTTCTTTCTCTCTCATCCCAAAGAACATCATTGTATCTTGAGCAAATTCTTCGTTTTTTTTTTCTGCTGTGAGCGCAAGCATAAGCGTCTGTGTACGTGATCGCAATCGCAACACGATGTTAATTTTCATTCGATTACATTGACTAAACTTCACTAATCCAACCGCTGGTGACAGTCCAAGTGCCAGGAACGTACGATAAAGACCTGTGAACCACTACGTATCGAAAACTTTGAAGGTCAAAACTTAAGAGGGCTAGTCAAGTTGGCCTGCGGGCGAATTTTTCCGAGAAGCCCAGCATCATTTTTTGTCTCCCGTAAACTTTATGGGGAAGAAAGTCATTTCACTTCGGGTTAGGTGCGGAGGTGTCTTCATTTTTGGTACTGTCTGCTAACGTACGTCCTTGACATGTTTAACAAAAAAGAAGCAGCGAAATTTCGGCATTCAGCAACGCCAACCTGCACCCTTCGACGTCCTAGGAACGCCCCTTGTTAAATGTACGCGTATGCGAGTATAGGCTTTCCTATGCTTAAAAGTCGTGTGCTGGGAGAAGCCTGCACAACTTGCTTCGTTTTGATTGCAAATTTCTCTAACTGTGTGTCCTCTCGTGTCACCCCGGCAGCGTGCGACTGCGACAGCCAGGGCTCGGTGTCGCTGCAGTGCGCCCCTGACGGCCAGTGTGAGTGTCGACCAAACGTGGAAGGTCGCCGCTGCGAGCGCTGCAAGGAGAACAAGTACAACAAGGAGGCCGGATGCGTCGGTGGGTCTCACCGTGCCTTTGCTGCGCCTTTGCTGCGCCGTGCCTTTGCCGTGTCTTTTCCCAGTGACGTCACTGTCTCGAGTCTTTTACGGAGCCGCCTCTCGGCTGAAGACTTCAAAACCTGACGAAGCCATAAGGGACACATGCGCGAGAAAACGAGCGAGTATACGGAACACAAACTTTACTTATAGTATAGACATTTGTTTGCGTATTCAAAGTAGCCTGCCGGATGGCGGGCGAAACTGAACGATCGTCCAATAAAAGCGCGGAAAACGAGGCGACGAAAGAAAGAAGAGACATGCACAACGCTGTATGTCTCATCTACGTTCATCGCTCGTTTCACGCTCTGGGCGGTCAAAATTTCTGCCCTAGAGAAACTCCGATTACTGAGGTTGCACACCCTAATCTCAATAACAAGAACCGGAAGGTATAAATAGGTGTGATACACTCTCGACCCGTGGCATTCAAAGCGGGGGTGGTGCTTTCCTCTTCAAGCTATTTCCACCACCAAGCGCTTTCGACGCCTCTGTGTGCCACGGTTCAGGGTATACAGGTTATCATGCATCAATTTCCCTATTATTTGACAGTCCTGCATGGCCGACGCCGAGTGACCGTCACTTGTTTCCTTAAAAATGAGGTGCGAGCCAGCGTTTTTTTTTTCTTGGCACCGCGCACGCAGACTGTCCGACGTGCTACAACCTGGTTCAAGACGCCGTGAACGAGCACCGGGACAAGGTGGCCGAGCTGGCGCGCCTGCTGGACAACATCGAGAAGAACCCGCAGATCGTCAAGAGCGTCGACTTCGAGGAGAAGCTCGAGCAAGTGATGACCATCGTGAACGGCCTGTGGAAGGACGCCAAGCAGGCATCGGGTTAGTCGAAGCAACGATGAGCGCTGAGTGCTTCGCTTCTGCAAAAGAATGAGGAATAGCCAGCTATGCTCCATGTCGTCGAGTTTTAGGGGGTTTTAGGCTTATCGAATAAAATAATATTCATTCATTCCAGTGCATGCTGCAACATCGCTAATGCTTCTAAACTCCCAGCAACTTTCGAGCAGGAAAACATAGTAGCCACCGACTCCTTGCAGTGTTATTCTTTGCCGATTTCGCAACCACACTGAAGTCGAAATTGCATCCATTGACAACTTTCCAAGGTGACGAGACCACCTGTCGATCATTAATATGATAGGACAGAACCGTGACAGATTACTTTTACTTCGAAGTCAGTGCCGTTAACGTATAGCGCGGGTTGATTTCTGTCCATAATTCTAGCATAGGTCTAGACCGATTGAAAACTCACCGGTAGGAATGCTCGTTTAATCTGGCCTCACTGTCTCTCCCCCACGTGACGCGTCAGGCACTGGCGAGAGCCTGGCCGAGCGACTGGACGAGCTCCTGCGGCGCAAAGAAGGTGCAGGACATCGCCGGCAAGATTGGCCTCGAGATCGCGCTGGCCGAGGACATCGTGGAGGGCGCCGAGCGCAACATGACCAGCGCCGAGGCGGTCGTCGAGCGCATCAAGTCCACGCTGATGCAGGCGCAGAAGTACCTCGAGGATGAGGCGCAGAACGCGCTCAAGCGGGCGCTCGAGCGCTCCGACCGCTACGGCCAGCAGTCGGAGATGATGTCGCAGATCGCGCGCGACGCTCGCCAGCTGGCTGACCGGTGGGTGGCATGGGATAGAAGGACTTTGTACACAGTGGAAACTGATTCTTTTCGTGCGTGGTCGTTGGACCTAGCGGTGTGGCTTCAAATGGACGATTCTGGATTTGCCATTCGAAACAGCGCACTTTTTTTTCCGTCGGCGAAACAGCATTAAGCTAAACATCGTGTCAAAGAAATAGCATAAAGGAGATGCAACAGCTCAATAACACGGAACGTCTATGCGCTGTTTCTTCTCTCTGATAAGTCACCAACTAGCTTGCATGTGTACCTTAAAAAATATATGCGGGAGTGCTTGGGTCGACCATGAAAACGTTTCATTTCTCCTCGCCATTGCGTGCGCTCTGAATGCGAAGAGGGCGACGGCCACGTGAAAACGCCCCCAACCATTCACACGTAACCATCTTTGACCATCTTGAGAAAAAATTAAAGCGCATCAGATAATGAATGCAAATAACTAAAAAACCCCCCCTCAATCTTGCTGCGATACGCTGCGCTTCTTTTTGGCTCCTTTTTCGCTTATGCACTTGCGAATGTTCAGTGTTTTTTCATAAGAGCGAATTGGCGCCAAAGTTAAGAGTTATCTTTTCACCGTGCACCAAATCGACGAAAGATAGCAAAAGGTTGAATAAAAACAAGCACTTGTCCCCCAAGATTGCAGTGCTTAAACTTGAAGGAAAACGTTCACATGACGCATTTAACCTTAAGTCTTTACTAAATTACTGTCCACCGCGTGACTGCTCCTCCGGGTGGCGTAGCTGAAGTGCCGGCTTTTCTGAAGGCCGGGTTATTTGTGTGCTACCGCGACTCGAACGTGAGATCATTTAGAGCAGCGTTGGCTGCGAGAGAATATAGTCGAGGTATACTGACTACCTAGCAAACTACCTAACCTACCTACCTAGCCTGTAGCTTTGCGCCGATTCCAGCGGTTGTAACGGGAGACAGATTATGGGAGCAGCGTCTGTCCAACCAAAGCCCCACAATGACCGCGCAATGGGTGCAAGTCTCGCGCGGTGGCCGAGAACCGCGACCGCTCTCACAGCAACGAGGACGGTACCAGTTGTTTAAGTTTTTGCCTATGGTTTAGTTTGCTAGTGCCTCATGTTAATCGCGTCATGAATGAAACTCTCTGACCTTGGTTCGCTGACCTTAGTACCTTAGCAGTACACAGTCACCAGTGGTGAGCTAGAACATAACGTATGTGCAGCTTCCATCGAGTGCAAACGTTTTAAGGACTCATCTTTGCCGGACCCACAAAGATGCACCACTTCTACAAATGCTAGCACTGAATCGAGGCTCCCTCTTTTCTATACTTGTAGCTTTATTAAGCCCATCACCTTGGCTATCTAATCAATAAGCGATTCCGGCACGGGTACGTCTCGAAATAGCCTGGAAATTAATCGTTCGAGCTTTGTGCGGCAAGATCGACTCTGTCGCACGTAACACAATGTGCGTGCTCATTTTGCTTGTCCCACTTTCAGACACGAAAGTGACGCCCAGGAGATCGCAAACTTGGCTGCGGATGCTCTCAACACTTCCATGGAGGCCCGGGCCATCGCCGAAGGCGCGCTCAGCACGCAAGACAAGACAGAGAGCGAGATATACCTTCTCAAGAACAGGTACCGGGACGATATAATAACGCACTTGTGCCTCATAGGCACCCTTCATTCTTTGCTTGTTTGTTTTGCCTCATCACTTGACCAAGGAGAACGGTTTGCCAGTTCTGTAATGTATCGAGGCGTCATGGGCTGGTCAGACAGATGGTTAAAAAGATGTTCAGTGACGCGACGCAGAGTGAAAGTTGCGTCTTTACTCTTCGTTGTATTCACTTGCCTCTTAGCAATAACTTGACCTGGGCTGAAGTGTAAGCCCTCATGCCGCGACGTATGCTGTGCGACTTGCGACGTCAGTACGTTGAGTACTCTGTGCTGTGCTACCGCAATCCTGTGTATGCTCATTCTGTCACCTTTAGTCCGCAAATTTTGCAGCAGGAAAAAAAAATTCTAGGTTTCATGCCCTATAGTCGGCCAAGTAGTGTTACGCACGATACGTAGGGCGTCTTTGCACGTGTGATTTCACCTCTACTTCAGTGACCCGTGTGTCACATGACTACTTCGCTATCACCGGTGTTCATCACTCGGCGTACTGTACATCCCGCGTCGCGATACTTTAGATACCCTTGGTAATTGCATGTTGCGATCAGTTCGGCATAGGAATGAGACACATGGTGCCGTTGTGATGCCTTTACTTTATTTACAACCGCAACTAGCGTGGTCGTAGAACGTTCCTGGTTACGCACGCGTGGATGATTTCAACATGCTGATATCCAACGAAGCAATCAAAGCGGGCTTTTCCACAGAAGGCCTCTAATTGTGGAGAAGCCAGCTTTTGTGGGAATCTCTTTAGGGAGCTGTACTCGGGCATGAAGAGCGCGGCCTGTAGTCAGACAAGCATGCAACTCATTTCCTGACCTCTTCGGCGTGGTGTTTCCTGGTGTTGCCGCGTCGACCATGCGCGATTACCGAGAAGTAGTGACAACCGAAACATCTATATAAGCTGGTACACTGTGTTGTACACATCGGTTGCCACGACAACTTCGTTATGACGAGCTGTTAAATAGACGCTGCAACGCCGGGCGACGCCACGCCCAGAACATGCCTAAAATACGATACACGTGGCTGCCACTTATTATTACTCGTTCTTGGGCTAGAACATCAGTGAGCGCGAATTCGAAGACAAGGGTATCGATTCTCGTGTTCGAAATTCCGGTTACTGATTTTCGTTGTACAGCATGGATAGTGTTTGAGGCCCGTTGCAAGTACGACATACATACTTGGCTTGCATCATCATTGTTGAAGTACAATACTGCACGCAGAGCGATGTTATACCACTCGGGTCAAAACGATTATATTGCCGAGCTGAAATGCATAATTAGACGCCATAAAGACACAATGAGAAAAAGACGAAGCACACACAACGTTGACTTTCAAGTTTCAACCGAGCGGCTTAATTTCGAAGAAGGAAACATAATGTAGACCGAGCGCGCCTGCGTTTTGCGAACCCGGAATGCCGCTAAATGCTCGAAAAGGGAAGCGACCTACGTGAGAATGAACGCCAAGATGCAAGTCAACGTGTGTTTCGTCTTTCCTTGTGATCGCGTCTTCTCATGCCGTTTAACCAATCCGTTATTACTAACCAGCCCAACAAGCTACTCTATCGCGACTTGAAATGTCGCTGATGAATACAAGTACAGTCGGCCACAAAAGTTAACGGGACATGGTATTTGCGAAAAAAAAAGCTGAATTCCCGTCAAGCCAGGGCTCATAGCCTCGAATTCAAAGATTCGGTCTATAATAGTTCTTGCAAGTTAGACAGGGATGCCTTAAATTTAAAGCCCCATGAACTAACAGACGCTAAATTCACATTGGTCATCGAATCTGTGCCGTGGAATCCGCGAAACGTTTTCCAAACCACGACCGTTTAAATTGCACTTCTCTTTTATAGAATAAAATAGCAGGTTCACACCACTGTAGCATTATATACGTATGTAAATTCTTTCAGCGCGCTATTCAGAAGAAAATTTTCACACGTTGTCTACTGTGCTGAAGCAGCGGATATTTGTAGTTTGCTTGTTTGTTTGTTCCCGCCTCTCATAAACTTATTGTGATGCGACCGCTTTTGGCGACTATATTCTGCACACAATACGGTAGAACCCGCTGATACGTTTTCACGGGACCGTAACAAAAAAAATGTCACAGTTTCGCCCTAAGGGCGAAGCAATGAATGCGATAGCAACACAGCAATGTCATACGAAGTAAGGTGAGCGACCTTGGTAGCAATATGAATTGTAGTAAACATGAGCTGATTAAGTAAGCAGGTGTGTGCTGCGGCGTAATTAGACCGACATGAAGAGAGACTCGATGACCACGAGAAGGCGCGTGTGAAACGGTGGTGCTGATGAAGCGCTTCCCGTGGGCAGCGCGTGCGAAGGGACACACCTGTAGCGCTGCACTGCCGATCCGGGCAGCATTGCATGTGTAGCGTGCGTTGGAAAATGTGGCCCGACTATTACTAACTGAATGAACAAGCGTGGTGTGAGCGCGCACAAAGCATGAATAGATCACACTGAATGACTGCAGACAACGACTGTCAAAACGCTGGCAGCAAGCCCATACGCTGCAGCGGGCGAAGATACGTGCGGTCTATCGCTTCAACAGAAACTGAGCGGCGAATGCACAGTGCATAAAGGTCAGAGCCGTGTGGAGATAAGAGACGGTGCGGGCGAGCGACGAGCGCGGTTGTTGGCAGAGAAGTGCCCCCCCCCCCCCCCCCCCCCCCCTCCTCCGGCGCTGGCTTCCCGCTTCCTTGTTTGCTCGTGGGAGATTGAGTGCGTTCGCTCTCCGTGATAGCGCGCGTCCCCGCACGCTTCCGCTCGGGCATACGGCGCGCGGCGAAGATTTTATCTATACGGAACCTCACGGCGACGGCGACGCCGACGGCAGAAATCCGGTTGAAGTGTCCATATAATTGCTATCGCAATAAAATAATTTGACGTCACATCCGCTAAAAACAGAAGTGACGTCATTTTGTTCTCATAGGCGCGAAATTTGTTTTCGGAGGCCTGCCATTACAGCTGTATATTCAAATTCCCCGCCATTCGACTTGATGGGCATTCCGAGCTTTCAGCGCGGAAAGCGTTGCAGGAAAAGGTCAGCCGTACGGTGTCGAAATCGCATCGCTGCACAGAACATGCTTTCTTTGGAGGCCGACGAACGCTTTGGGCGTAGATTGCGTAGAGTACACGTCCTTTCGTCGGATGCCAAACCCGTCGGCCAGCGCTGTCGCACGAAAACAACTGAAGTAAACAAGTATCTGACGGTAGCAACTCACTACTTTTGACTGCACAGGTTAAGAAACAATAAAACTACCCGCGTAACTTAATTCAGACAAACGTCGACATGCAAAACAACACAGCATGTGAGGGGGCGTACTGTAACAGGTGAACTTTACGAGCGTGCCATTCCACGCACTCCAAGAGCTGCATTGCATTGCAGGCGATAGCGGCGTCAACGCCCGCCGGTATCAATGAGCGCTCTCACGGTGGGCGCTGAAAAAAGGTATTTATTGTAATGATCAAGTAAAATAAGGTGTATCTGTTTGTCTCCATGCGTATATAAAATGGATTAGGAATTTTATTTTCGTTGAATGAATACAAATGCGTCTCGCTTTAAAAAAAAGCGCTTTTTTCTTTCCCAGCGTTTATTCGCTTCAAACATAGTCGCGCTTCAATCGCTGCTCCCACAACCACCCTTGCTGATGTCGGTGACAATTGGTTCTGAACCGCTTTTCGCCCGAAGCTTCGCGACCTATGTGGATCGACCTTGGCTATCCCTCCCCCCTCGCCGGTGCCTCGTGCGCAACGGAAGAAGGCGCGCTTCCTCCCTGCTTTTCTTTTGTTCGCGCGCGAGATTTAGACGCGATCGTCGGCTTCCCTGGCACGCTTGCACTTGCACATACAGCATACGGCGCGCGGCGACGGCGTTATCACCCTTGGACTTTATACGGAACATCTATGAGCCAAAACGAATTTTACGACCGCAACGCTTAATAGACACCACCTTTAGATAGCAAATACGGATCTCAAGCGCCAGACTTTTGCTGGCGGAAACCGTCATTACATCATAAGTGTCTCCCCCGGCACTTTGGGTGGCCAATGCCATCGTCAAGCAACCAAGCCAAGCGACATGAAAGCTAAAATGGCCGCTCGGGCCGGCGCGGGGTGGCAGTTCGCAACGTATGATGCGGGAACGGTCCCACAGTTGCAACGTAACAGCGGGGTTACCAATGCAAATGCATTGGATTCTATGGGAGCTGTGCCGGGACCGGCCGGAAACGACTTAACAGCCGGGAAAACGCATCACCCGGGAACGTAACAGCGGTGTTCTACTGTAAAACAACGTATAGTTTGCTTTATCGCGGATTCTTCCAATAGCGCTCTTTAACGCTGTTCTTGCGATGGCACTGCTGGCTAGAATAATTCGCCCTAACTGATTCGCGGCAGCGTGCTACTTGTCAGCGCAAGTGATGCACCCGTGCTGAGGCCTCCGCTGTGTCGCCGTGTGCTCACGCAGGATGCGCGAATCATGGACCTCATGCTGCGCACTAAGAAGATGGCCGAGGAGGCCAGGGAGGAAGTGCGCAAGGCGTACGACGATGCCCTGAGAGTCTTGTCGGATGCCTCGTCGGTGCAGATGCCGGAGATCGACACCGACGAGCTTTCCCGCAAGGCACAAGAAATCATCGACGAGGTATGTGTGGCTTGGCTTGGCTTATCGCGTGTTGGCGACGGCTCGGAATTGGGTCTTTTTGTATAGTTTGACAGTATACGTTTTAACGCATTAGCAGCGCACTTTTTCTGTACATCAGCCCGTGACGCGACCCTCACGGCTCTGTGGTTCAGAAGTCACTGCTGCCCCGAGAATTTTCTGTCAGCCTCGGTTCAGCCGACTGCTTACCTGACCGTTGCACGTAGTTTATTCATGTGCGATGGCACCGTAATTGCTGCACGACATCGTCGCCTCGGCCGAATGACCGTACGTGAATGCTACTTGGTCTTACTGCACGAACGTCGCGCAAGTTCAACCTGCATTTGCAGTGCACGCCTAGTAGAGAATGCAGGAGCGGACGTCACGTACTGCGTGACGTCATTCAGTGCCACACCTTTTTGAATTTCTCAGCCGTCTACTCATTTCAGAGGCGTTTTATTTAAGTCGCGCCTGCCTCCGTGCAATTGAAGCACGGTGCCATGCTTTGAATCAAGAAAGCCTACGGCGCTCTGATGCTGAGCACGAGGTCACGGGCTCGATACCCTGCCGCGGAGGCCGCATTCAGACGGGGTAGAAATTTAAAACAAAAACGTTCGCGTACTTTGGTTTAGGACCACTTCAGAGAAACCCCGACCCACCGGTAGTCGATTAGCCTGGCGTTGCGCTGCCGAGCTCGACGTCGCGGTTTCGGTCGCGCAGCGGCGTGGCTCATAATCAGATCGCGCTTGTGGCACGTAGAACCCCGAATTTAATTAATTACATGACCCCAGGTGGTAAAAAACCAGTGTTTTCACTACGGCGTCCCTCGTGGCCCATACACTGCAGTTTCGGGACGTTAAACCCCGCAATCTAAAGAATCATTTATTTTTTTGATTTTGTCGCGTACGCTTTTACTTGCCTCCATATGTTGCTTGTCGCCTGCAATTCACTGGCTCGTTCCAGCGATGTCGAATGCTCAGAACACGGTGCATTTAGGGGACATATACCTTTTCACTTGAGACAAAGGAAATTTTATATTTGTCGGGATAATGTCCTCTAAAAAAAACAAAAAAAAAAAAAAAAACACGACAAGCTCGAAGGATGGTTAAAGAGCAGTTTTTCTGTGGCGGCAGTAAAATTTCAACCTGAAGAAAATTGAATTCATACGCGGGGCGTGTATGAAAATGCGCTTTAATGTCACATTGCAGGACCAAACAAGATAGCCGACTTCGCCTCAGATTCGCACAGTCTCAGCCTTGCTCACGTACTTGCGGGTCATCAGCGGTTGGGAATTGCCCGCGCTTTTGTCACTATTTCTCACGTCCCCGGAATGCGGAAATCGGAAAGGAACACTCGACATTGGTCGTCACTATAACTTCGAACGCTTCTGTGACAGAACACGCTTTACATTGCCTTGTGGTTTCTGTGTGTACGTAAGTTCACGCTTAGGACACCGACTGCAGCCAGAGCCAATGTGCCGGAGCCTGCAATATGAATCGTAAGCTACGAGGACTGAATTTGCTTCTTTTTCAAGAGACCACGGTTGGCTTGTTCCACCATGCGAGAGTAAAATGTGCTCGAGTTGGTAAATGTAGTGCGTGGCTCCTTCGAGCGACGTTGTAATAGAGTCATAGGCTCGACAGAGGTTCGGGCAAAGAAAAAGCCTCACTGTCTCCTGCCGTCGCAGGCTGGTCGCATCCAAAGGAAGCCGACGAGCTGCTGGCCAAGCACGCCGCCGTCCTGGAGAGGGTGGGCCGCAACGCGAGGAGGCCGAGGATCTCCTCGCCGAGCACAACGCCAACAGCAGGTACCGTGTTTCCTCACTGTTTCGGATGTTGCGCAAGTGCGCACGGCAGTCTCACTGTAACTCCACGTGCAAGACTTTACTTCTTAAATGGCGGACAAATGCCCTGCAGTGTGTATAACAAGCAACCGCGCGTGGAGTTGAGTGCGCTTCGCTCTCGAGGCCGCATATTAGTAGTTCGTATTAAACTTGCAGTAGCGGACAGGGTATGGGCAAAGGAACGAGCGCAAGAAACACGGCGATACGTTTCCAACTGACATTCAGTGAAAGATTAACGTGATACCTAGGAAATGCCAAGATAGCATGCATGTGGTCAAGGAGCGTGTGCAAGGCATACCAGAGTTCTGTACCCGATAAGGACAATGACGCAAGTTTCTTCATCCGAACGTATTTCGGCTGTTTCGATTATTTCCCGCGTGTACTTGTCCCCGTTATACGGGAAATAATGGTGCGATTATCAAAAGACAGCGATCACTTGCAGCTGCTGCAGTAACGTGGCAGGTTTCTATTGTCATTCGTAGAGCACTTGTGTTGTTCAGTCTTGTCCGTATGCTTTTCTTCGCTCTTTTAATTTTACTATCTACCTTGAACCAACTAGCCCAGCAGCAAGCTTTGTTACGCCCCTGCCCTTTGCGAACTAGATTACCGTGCGTTCTTAGCCGGCCGTACGTCTAGGCATTGTCCCGCCTGACCTACGTAATTTCTATCGCATCTCTGTATATATTGTGTTAACTTTCCAATAAACGTTGTGGTGTTTGTTGTACTTGTTCCTTTGATTTCGTACTGTCCGTAGCGCGCGTTTACAAGTTAGCGTAAACAGGATTACAAAAGACAAAGTGCGGAACGGTGGCGTTGCGATAGCTCGCGTAACGTAAATTCCTCGCGGAACGCAATTCACAAGTTCGCTGCGGCCGGAGTCCAAAACTCAGTTTAGAACTTTGGAACTCGATTAGCGGGCGTGTTATCACCTCAGTCGCAAGAACGATTCTTCTTCATCACGCCAGTCTTGAAATTATTTTCAAAGTAAATCTGCTGCGGTTTTACAATCGACAAAAAAGGCGACGCGGTAACGGGTCGACGCTAGTGACGACGCAACGCAAAAGCAGTTGTCGTCGAACAGTTGAACACAAACAAGCACTGAGTGGCTCGCGAAGCAATCAGAACCAAGAAAACGAGAAGAAGCAGAGTGGAGTTCAGGAGACTCGCTTATATACGTCGAGGCACAGTATCTCGAGCGCCCGCAGAAAATGATCACAGCTAGGTAAAAAGCAAATACAAAATTTTAGAGAGTTTTACCGAATATGTGGTTTCAAAAGCAATCTGGTTGCGTCTAGCTCCTGGACTCTGCAATGCCGCCACCTCTATATTTCTTGCGTGCGCAAGCCGCAAGGAGTCGCCAATGGCTCTCGAACTGCCAGCGTTCGTGCTTTAAAAGTTCCCTTGGCCTCCGCCCTGACTTAGCGCGCAGAAGAGAGCCTATTGCGTCCGTTCCGTGAAACTTGTCCATTCTTGTCTATTCCAGATTTTAAACACTCAGCTTTTCGAAGCGCCGTCACACATATCTTGCGCCGTTCACAGCCGAGTAAAGTCGTCTTTGAACGACATTGTCTACTGTCCCAGCGGGGCACGTCCACTACCCGTCATAGTTCATTCGTAGCATGATGGCCCAGAGAGTGCAAGAGAGAGCGAGAGGAAAATGGTGGAACCCACCGCGCTGTGCGACAACTGTTAGCACTAGGGTCGGCATTAACAAAAATGTGCTTGCACTGTATAGAACTGTTTGAAATAGCAACGCTGTCCCATCGTGTTGCAGGGCCAGATTATTAGCAAAGGGGGCTGGCCAATGGGGAAAAAAAGCACTTGCGAACAAAAAGCTTCGCGAATGTAGCCCCAGTCTTTACTTCCGATGTGATTGTGCGACCGTTTCAGGGACGGTGCAATGCGGGACGGTCCGCACCTATAGGAAGCGTCGTTCTGCACTCAAACGCGTAACGCACACGTTGGCTGCTCGAAACGAAGTAGTCGGACACCTCTCTTGATGTGGTCGTCCGGGAGCGCAATCGCGGTAAGAGAGCATGTTCTACAGTGCGCTTTCCCACGCAACGATAGCGTCACATCCTG
Source organism: Dermacentor silvarum (assembly GCF_013339745.2). Taxonomy (NCBI): domain Eukaryota; kingdom Metazoa; phylum Arthropoda; class Arachnida; order Ixodida; family Ixodidae; genus Dermacentor; species Dermacentor silvarum. Next base: position 380,053,323 of record NC_051154.1, on the reverse strand, counting down.
AAAGGACGGTTGTGGGAACGCACACAAAGAGACTTTTTTGCCCGCAGCAATGAAAGATGTGCACGCGAACAGGCTGCTTCGACGCATTGTGCTGTAGTGGTGTGTGCACACTTATGTGTGCCGTCAGTGAACAACGAGAATAGGATCAATGGACTGCCGCACACCACTGCCATGCCGTTAATGTCAACCTATTTCTGTACGCCTGGCATATACGATACAGATAGACGAGGACAGAAGAATCAGCGGGCATCGGTAGCCACAGTTTCACACGGAACGCTCTTATTGGACGACTATGGCCATACTATTGTGGGTATTCGCCGTGGGCCTAAGCTTATACGCCTTCCAAGGAATGCCATGTTCTTTTAGCTATAGTTGTTCTCTGCTATACCACTCGTTCATACAATAAAAGGCCGTCTTAAGTGAGACTATATAGCTGGCCCTGTCCGGAGGAGTTTTTTTTTCATGGTTGCAATGGCGCAGAAGTTCGATAACCGTGCGAGAGCACGGTGCTGCACCCAAAACGGTCACCTGACTTCATGCTTGAGTATATAATTTATTTACATTTTTTTTTGCTTCAATAGCAAAGAGCGCTATAGCGGAGCATAGGTAAGACTGCGTGTAGAGTGCCTATACCAAGAAAACAGAAGCTAAAATAAACTCTGGTATTGATAATGAAGAAATACCCGTATTTCAGCCCTTCACTTATAGGGGCTGCCAAAGGTCGCTACGCACCGAGCCCACATACCGAAGGAATGTAAATGTTACTTTCGGCGGCTCATGTTATTTGAATGATGGCGCGCAGCAAGGCGCAATTGAAGTGCGAATATGACTATGTAGAGAGGAAGTAGTGACATGAGCGTCCTCTCATTCGCCAGACAACGTTAAGATGGTGACACGTTAGCGTTGCAGCGTGCATCGCGCAACTTAGAATAGCACAGGTCCCAGAGTGACCGCCAGTTTCTCCTCTTTTTTTTTTTACCTCCCTCCTGTACCCGCATTCCTTTAGATCACCGACGGACTGCTGGCTGAGGTGGACACGGCGTTCGCTAAAGCGAAGGAGGCGGCCGCCGAGGGCGAAAGGATTCTCGAGGAAGCCCAGAACACGCTCAAGGTGCTCAGAGGTACGTTCTTCGCAATGAATCGGTGTTAAAATAAAGTGCCAACTAAGTCTAGCGGCTTATTTATTATTTTTTTTTTGACGCGCCAGGCCAACGTAGGCCGCTCTTTTGCATTTGGATTCCAGCTGTCGCTGTTTTACCAAGTAAAAATAATATGCGGAGATTGAATATACCCGAGAACGCGCATTGCGAGGCGAGGCTTACACGTCCAAATGCGTTCTGTGCGGTCAGACCTCACTAGCCGCTTTTACATGAACGCGACAGTTGCGCGTCGCATCATAATTCTGGCACATCGCACTCATGTAAATGAGGACGATGCGCTCAGCCTTAGTGCGCCAGCCGGGGGTAGACTGAGAAGTCACCTTTCATGAATTCATTGCCTGGGATCAATGGGGAGAGAGCGAAAGCAAGGCGTCTGGCGTTTGCTTTCCTCCAATCAGATGCCCCAGATGTGGTTGCTAAATACAGGCGCGAGCATATTTCGAACGTCATCACGCGAGCGTTGATGTTGAGGGTGTGCCTGCGATGCTCCAATGTCGTATCCGTGTAAGCGCGGCTAGCGAGGCGTCACCATTGACCATGAATAGTGGCGACGTTGAGCGAAGTGGATCGAATGCGTTTCGACGTCAACCGAAGCTTTGCCACGGCGATGAGCTGACGGCGGTGTCGAATCGCGCAGAGTTCGACGAGAACGTCAAAGCGAGCAAGGACAAAGCGTCGGCGGCGCTGGAACGCGTGCCGGAGATCCAGGCGCTCATCGAGGAGGCCGAGAACAAGACCCGGGACGCCCGGGGCGCGCTCAAGGACGCCGAGGCCGACGCCAACGCTGCCAGCGACATCGCAAAGGAGGCGCAGAGGATCGCCGAACAGGCGTCGAAGGTACATTCCGCCGCCTTCTTCGTTCGAGCCTGTGACCTCGCTGCGGGTTTTGGTGCGTGAATACAGCAGGCGCGTGTGTCGTGCGCATGCAGGAACACGCGCGTTACGATGTGCCACAGGACCAACGAGCTCTCTCTCGCCCGCGATGCGAGACGCGACGAGTTGCGAATCGGCGGTCCGTATATATGCTGCCGCACCTGTGTAGCACAAGTCTTGTTGGGAGGAGAAATTGCATAATAGGCTCTTGTTAGCATTTCTTTAAACAGCGGAGCTGTTTAAGCCGGCCGTTCGTCCCTGATTCGCGAAGAGGAAAATGTGGGCCGATTTTGGAGGTTGTGCAGAAAGGGTCCAATCGCAATGGCACATACCCCTGTGAACTAGCGAAGCTGATCCTGGTTAAGTCTAGATAAGCATGGTTGGGACTACTTAAACTTAGTCAGTCATCGATAGCCAATCGATAGCCAATAAATAGCTGATCGATAATCGATCAATAATAAATAAATTCCGGAAAATGCTGCGGATGACTTGGTAGTGCTTAGCCTAGCCCAAATACGCGGCCAATACCTTGCGATAGGCAAGCGATAGCAAATCAATAGCTAATCGATAATTGTTCAATAATCAATAAATTCCGGAAAATGCTGGGGATGAGTTGGTAGTGCTTAGCCTAGCCCAAAAGCCATGACTAGCTAGGTGCCAATCAGCTCCGCTGTCTCTTCAGCATTGCGCCTCCAGTTCAAGCTACGCTAATTTTGTATCTGTGATAGTTGCCAATGTTTCTTTAGTTGCCAATGTAAGCGGCGGTCTTCCAGAAGCGAAAGACATCGGCAAAGAAGTCGCAACTGAAACTTTATCTGCGGTTGTTTCGCAGACACAAGCGAGTTACTTTTTCGCGCGTGACTGGTGTACTGTCTTCGTTTCGCAGGACGCGATCAATGTGCGTGACGAAGCGGACAACGCTAAGACGTCGGCGCGCCAGTTGGGAGACGAAGCCGAGGACCTGGCGCGCAAAGTCGAGGACACTGATGCGCGCATGCGCCAATTCGAGGAGCAGGCCCGTGGGGACGAGGCACTCGCTAAGGAGGTGAGTGCCTCTGTACAAGAGCCCAACCCCCTATTAATAACATCAATTGCGTGGCATGTAGTTGAGCCGTCTATGCACCATTTATGGTGCATCACGTGCCGACTGTGTATGCGAGGGGGGAAGGCACGTTGCTGGCAGATGCACCGGAAAAACAGGCAATGTGCCCCTGGTATTCCTTTTCCCCACACAACATCCAGGCCTATGCACTCGCTGTAGTGCATCGTATATTAGTGTTTATGCTTTCTTTGCGTTACTGTCCTGTGTCTGGTATTGCACAACTCTGAACAGCCGACCAGTGCAACTTACTACGCATTGAAATAAGTGTGCTACGCGCACTGAATGAACATAGGTCACACGTCTTTATAAAGTGTTTACCAGCTGTCGCAGAACAAACACAATTACATAAGAACGAGGACCAGTGAATGTCGCTTAATTCAGTGTACCTTTGCATGGTGCGTTTCTTTTTCCGACCTGCTGTCACATTAAATGTTACTGAGAACGCTTTTAATGCTCACATTTTTATCGTATATTGACACTTCTAGTGTTTACCCAGAAAAAAAGAAGACTTTTCCACACTTTTTAACATTTCATCGTGCCCTATACTGCGCAGGCCCTGGAAAAAGCCAACGAAGCCAGGACAGGTGCGAAGCAGGCCTCGGACAAAGTCAGAGCGGCGCTGGCCACGGTCAACGAAATCCTCAGGGCCCTAGGTATGTGCTGCGAACTGTGGGCTCGTATCATATCCTTTTACCACTAGGCCCATGTCGTGCCTATATCGAGGCACACAAGGCGATCCGTCAAACCGATATTTTCGCAGCTGGCAATGCCCTTCTGTCTGTGTTCAAGGTCAGGTGATGGTGCGGGTCGTTCGCGGCGAACAGTCCTAGCTCCAACCATTTCTTGCTTTTGACATGTGTCTCCCCCTCTCTCTCCTCGCCCGCTCATATCTAGCTCCCTATCACTACCCTGTATGGCGCTGTAGAGGTGTCCCCACACTAGAGGGACAGTCACACGCATCATACGTCTGCCCCCCACCTTTTTTTTATTCCGTAAACCCCATTCAACCCAACAACAAGAATTACTTTACACTAGTGCAAAGCTGAGCCGCTTTAGCTGTCGCTTCCCACAGCAAACACTCAGGGCTCGTATTGTTGGTAACTGTTGGTAAGAGCAGATGCGAGCCAATCGTAAACTTGGACGTATTATTAGCGGGAGAGGCCGCCCAATGGCAAGCAGCAGTTACGAACCAGAGGTTCGTGAATTGGGCCCCAGGGCCCGTATTCGCAAAACCTTAGTGTAAAAGCCATTCGGCATTGGTCATCGCCGCGTCGATCGCTGTCGTGAGGTGCTCGCCAGAACGACGGCCACTCATGATAACTATCCTCGTGATAACGAGATCATCCCCGCGGTGAGCGTACAATTTCGGATGGTACTTAGACAAAGAAGCTTTTGACCGCACGTGGCCGTACGTCGAATTCGCGGAGCTCTGCACATGGGCAAGGGCGGTTCATACTTGACCAGCGCTCCTGTACTGACCACGCAGTCACGATAACCGACGTGATCCGAGACGATGGCCAATCATGAACCGTTCTTAAAAATAAAAACTTAAATCGTGCGGTTTTACGTGCCAAAACCACGATATGATTATGAGGCACGCCGTAGTGGGGGACTCCGGAAATTTGGACCACCCGGGGTTCTTTAACGTGCACCTAAATCTAAGTACACGGGTGTTTTCTCATTTCGCCCCCATCGAAATGCGGCCGCCGTGGTCGGGATTCGACCCGGTGACCTCGTGCCTAGCAGCCCAACACCATAGCCACTGAGCAACCACGGCGGGTAACCGTTCTTTAGTGTGAAAAGCTTTGTCAATTTGACCGGCAGGTTCCCACTTAAAGCGTCTTCTCGGCAAAACCTAGAAGCTTCTTCTTCTTCATCTCTTTGGCAGCGACGGCAATGAAGACGACACGCGAGAGCTCGTATGCCTTCTTCCTTCTGTTCGCCCGCGTGTTCCTACCACTATGATTTCCTAAAATCTAGTACCGAAAAAGGTGACCAAGTCTTACGGAAAGATTGTGCATTATGGTAGCACCTATACCGTGTTCACTTTAATGCAGGTCGAATTAGGCAATCCAATTAATGATTGCCCGCAGTCTAAGTAGTTCGTGATCGTGGTTGGGGTTTGAATGCACGGCTCTAAACACGATCCCACATGCAGAATAATGCGTCGTTATCCTGGGTGTGTGCGTGCGTAACTTTGTGACGTTAAACCAAACCATTCGGTCAGCCAGCCAATCACTCCATCAAAAGTCTCAGCCACAGTTGTGCGCCGCTCGTAAAAGCTTCGCAGCGATGTCACGTGACGCTTTTTGGACACCTCTCCGCTCTTTCATCTACACTCCGAATTCATATTAGGATGCCAGCATACAACGGCGCGACCGAGCCGTGGTTGCACCACCAAGCGGTCTTAGGCGGTAAAACGAGAGGAAGAGGATCCCTATACGGGGGATCCCTATACGTGGTATTGAAGCGCAAACAAAAACATATGCAGACTAGTTTAACTAGTATGCGCTTGTTGTGTCTCGGTTTTCTGTGTGTGTCTTTGTTTGGGCTTCAATGCCACGGATATTATACTACCACCTAGCCCAGCTGTCCACACTTCTGCAGATGACAGTTTTCAACGCTGTCTCGAGAGTGCCTGTATCGGTCGCACAGTGTGCGCTCAACACTTTTTTTGCTCTTTCTGCGCAGCGAACGTGGACAGCGTGGACCCAGGCCGGCTCGACCAGCTGGAGCGACGCCTGATGGAGGCTGAGCGCGAGGCGGAGAAGGCCAAGCTCGACGAGCGGCTGGAAGAGCTGCGCACCGCGCGCCAGCAGCAGCAGGGCTGGATGCACGACTACGAGGCACAGATCGAGCAGCTCAAGAGGGACGTGGCCAACGTGAAGGACATCAGCGACTCGCTGCCCAACCGCTGCTTCCGGCGCATCAAGCTCGAGCCCTGAGTTCATCGGACAGGCACGCGGTGGTGCCCCCGTATAACAGCGGGAGGAGCGGTGAAAGGAGGGACCCCAGTGGGAGAGAAGGAGAGGAGAGGAAGGAGCCAACCTTCACGATGAAAGCGGTAGGACAGAGCTGGCGAGAACGACGACAGACTCCACCGAAGGGACGTCATCGGGGAAAATAGTTTGTGGCGGCGGAACGGCATCTGGAGAGGTTCTCGAAATGCATTAGGGAAGAGACATTCGTAGCGATTCGTATGGTCGTTTTGAAACGGACCGCATGTGCGTTGTATGTGTTTCTTGTCTGTTCTTTGTTTTTACTTGTTTTCACCGCAAACAAAGAAAAACAAAAGGAGCTGTCACGTACATACGTGGACGTCATGTCTGCGTTTAGTATGCATTTCTCTCTCGCCCCGGTCTAACGTATGCAACGGAACTTGGTAGTCCAACGCTGTAGCTCCCTCCGTTATTGTGTGTCATTGTGACAGCTAATATTGGCAGTCCTCTTAGCGAGACTGCGTACGATCGGCATTGGGAAATCTCGTCGTTTGGAAAAGAAAAACTGGAAATGCGCTCTTCATTTCATGGTTTCTGGGGACCAATGACGAAGGAGCTTCGTCAAGCTCTGACGCAATGTGGGGATACAAAGTCGAAAAGCACCACGAAGTGCATTATCAAGTTGGGTGTCTTTTTATTTTCATTTATAATGAGAAAATATCATGAGATAGCTGCGAAATCGATAATTTTAAACCTTGTTTCTATACGTGAACGAGGATGCGTGCAAAAAGAGCCTAACAATAATCACTGCCTACTGGCAGCCTTTTACTAGGAAAACAGTGCTCAAGATGGTTTACACCTGTAGCCTACGCCAGCGAGAAGAGAACGAGGTCCACCGCTGATAGTCATTGTTGGTTACCTGGTCAAGGGAGGAATTAGCGTCATTATTGCCACTGATATAGAAAACACAAAGAAGTGTCCTTACTTAACGGAAACGGCGTTTTGGAAAGATAGGCGCTGCCGGGCAACGAACAGGGTGGAAGGATGCCATAATGAGTCAGAAAATGATTTTTTTCCAGAGCATTACGTGATCAAAGAGGTCAAGGAAGCTAACGGATCTGGATTATGTTGTCCTCTTCCCTAATAGTTTCACACTGCAGTGCTGTGAAAACGTCTTACTCTAAGCAAAAATTATTCGCACATATAATCAACTTTCGACCAGACAGGCTACGCTCCCTGCCTCGTTCACCAAAACACCGCTTACTGATCTGCTATGAATGTGGGTGGTCAAAAAGGAGTTCGTCAGTTACATCACCTTCAAAGATATATTGTATATCTACTTATTTCTTATTCCCAGGTCACAAGCAAAAAGAAAAAAATGCATATAGAACATCCCATTTCACTCAATCACATGACTGTGTTTCATATGTGCCTTTCTCTACACTGCGGCGAACGAGCTATTCAGGTCCGTGAGGAATATACATCTTGGAAGTATTTCTGTGAAGTAATGCCGCGGACGAGGTAGCCTAGAGTCCGGTTTCTCCTAGGTGGAGCGTATATCATGCTTAAATGCTGTGTATGGGAAAAAAAACACCTCTTGCGACCTTAAAGTCCTCCGTTGTTCATTCGTCGCAAGTCGCTTAGTCAACAATCGACGCGAACCACGAGGCGTATAGAGCGCGAGCTTCACCCAGGCTCCGCCCATAGTCGTACGTGCTAGCAGTACTAACAATCTCGAGTGGATGCATTTTCGCCTCATTTCAGAAACTGAATTTCAAGGATTTAAGTTATTGCAGTCGTCCTCCGCGAGAGCTGTGCATAATCACATTTCAAACTATGCTTACCCTGCACCCTGTACACGTCGTATCCATATCGTGCGAGGAACGACGCTTTTCTACGACGAACTCCGCCGCGCGCAAAAAAAAAAGGGCGCTGCTCTTCAACGTGACAAGCTGCAATAAAACCACCACTTTGTTATTACTCTCTGCTTGGGCAGGTGAACATCATGTGTACAGAGTGCAATAGTATACTAAGAGATTGTAGGATGCATCTCATTTTCTTTGTTTGTTCTCTGCATTTTGTATAACCTTTCGGACATATTACGATTAATTTTGTTTTTGTGACTTGTTACTCAAAAAAAAAAGAAGTCATTGTAAGAGATCAAAAAGTACTGGTTGTTTTGAGACTGCCACTGTGTGCTAAATGCCAAACTGAAACCAGTGCCAAAGAGTATGTCCCTTAATTTTTTTTTCTCGTCATGTGTGCATTTAATAAAGAGCAATATAACCCGTTGTTTTGTACGTGTGCTGTTTCTATCATTGAAGCTGCGGATTAATTTGCAAAGCCAGCGGCAATTCCTCGGGAAAGCCTTCATGCGCTGGTGATGGTCAAGCGTGAACCCAAGCACCACCTGTTGCTGCCGTAGCACGAGGTCACGATTTCGATTTGCGGCTACCGTGAGCGCATTTCGATGGGACGCGGAATGAAAAAAAAAAGAATCAGTGGCGAATTAGCATTAAATGCGAAAGAAATGTGTTGCACTGTGTCGGCACCTCCTTGCAGTTACGGATCCGCGGTTTAAATCGCGTTCAACACATCGCAAAGGGTTCTTTCAGGTGCTCAATCTTCGAGAAGTGAAGTGCAAGTGACGGTTGGTCCGTCGGCTGGAATTGTCGCAACAACTGTACACTCCCAGTTTGCTTAAGTGGCGCCGCATTTCACTGCCTCAATCGCTATGGCAAAGGAACCGCTGAGCCTGTTGTATTCGGAGGATTGAACCCAATTCAGCTCATGGAGTCAGGGATCATAAGAAAAAGAAAGGAAAAGATACAGCACTAGATGGAGAGACAAAAATTGGGTGCTGAAGGTCAGAATAAAACTGCAGGACAGGAGACGCACATAACTGCGCGAATACGAAGAGGTTACGAAAACGCAATACTCTATATAAGATAATGCAGTATGTGCGATCGGGTTACAATAAAACGTCAAATGTAAATTAAAAAGGAAGGAAAATAACGAAATATAAAGGATCGCTGCGTGGCGGCCTTTTAAATATGCCGTCGCCTGAAAACTCAGCACCCAAAGATGAGAACCATGCTAGTGAGGAAACTAAATTACGTATCGCACTTTTTTTTGGGAAGCGTCATTCTTTCTCAATAAAGCGTAGAGAAATCATCAGTGGAACACAGAATCTAGAGGGACATGGATAGAAAAATCTGGCAATTATTGTGGGCAAATGAAAAAAAAAAGAATAATAAAGTAACACAGAAAGGAGAAGAAAGCTAAAAACGGAAGGCAGTCCTGATAGAAATTCTATTTAAGCATTCTTCTCTCAATCACATGAATCGCATCACAATCAGAGACGGTTGAGACCGTACTTGAAAAACTCGCTCGCAAGTACTTGCCACTGGGCAGCTCGAGTGAAGAAGACTATCCGCCCTACAAAAGCCCATCTTGCCCCGAACTAGATGTCCCCTTCAAGTCATGCGAAGTAAGGGAAGTCCTCCAGAAACTAAATGGCAGGTCAGCCCCTGGTCCTGATGACATCCCCAAACGGGCCCTCAGAAACATGGACGATGGTTCCATAGAACGGTTGACAGAAGAGATAAATGGAACATGGGAACGAGGGGTTGTCCCGCAGTGCTGGAAAATGGCCTCGGTCATCCTCATCCCAAAGCCTGGAAGGCCCCCGAGTCTCACAAACCTCAGGCCCATTTACTTACGTCCTGCGTGGGAAAGGTGGCGTAACATGTCATAAACAACTGCATCTCCAAGCACATCGAGCAACAAGGATTGTTTCCCTACAACATGATCTGCTTTCGTCCGGCCTTGTCAACGCAGGACGTGATGAAGCTTATCAAGTGTCAAATCATTGACCATACCAGAAGAGATATAAGAGGCATCTTAGGCGTAGACCTGGAGAAGGCGTTTGACAATTTCTCCCATACGCACATTCTGAACTCCATCTCAGAGCTCAATTTGGGAGAAGCCTTCCACAGATACATAAGCTCATTCCTCAGGGATCGCAAGGCCACGCTCAAAATTGGTGACCTCCAATCTGACAATTTCAGATTGGGCCCCAGAGGCACGCCACAAGGAGCGGTAGTCTCACCACTAGTTTTTAACATTGCCATGGAGAAACTATCGGAAAGGCTGTGCAACATAGAAGGGATCAATCACACGCTCTACGCCGATGCGATGACATAACAATCTGGTGCACCGGAGGAAGCGAAGGAGATGTTAAATAGGCTTACAGGAGGCTGTAGATCAAACAGAGATGTGCCTGGAAAGTACGGGGCTTAGATGCTCCCCGAGCAAGTCTGAGCTCCTCCTCTACAGGCCAGTCAGGAGAGGTCCCAAACCTAGAGGCTGGAAACCGTTGTCTGAAATAGACATAAACCTCTAAACTAAAAGCGGCTGTACCATCCCCAGAGTAGACACCATTCGGGTCCTGGGCACGTTCATCGAATCCAATGGCGGTAACAATACGACGCTCAACAAGCTCACAGCCAAAACCGAGAACATGATCAGGCTCATCAACAGAGTTTCGAATAGGCGTGGAGGCCTTCAAGAAGAAAACCTCCTCAGATTATTCCACGCCTTCCTCATGAGTCACATAGTTTATGTGGCAGCCATGCACAATTGGTATAACTCCGAAAAGAAAAAAAAATTAACACGCTCATCAGAAAGAGTATCAAAAGAGTACTAGGCATTCCGTTACGGGCGAGTACGGACCTCCTTTTGCAACTAGGAGTGCATAACACGAGATAATTGAGGCCCAGGAGTCGGCCCAACTGGCCCGTCTATCCTGCACCCCGTCTGGGAGGAAGATCCTGGCGGTTCTTGGGATCAACCCTATACTCATGGAAGAACGGAAATATCAAATCTCAGAAGATCAAAGGAATAATATACGAGTCGCGCCATTTCCCCGTAATGTTCATCCTCAACACAACGTAGGCAGACGCAGGGAAAGAGCCCTCGCTCTCCTCAAGAGTATCAAAGACGATCCCCACTCGGCATGTTTTGTCGACGCAGCCCAATATGGACCGTCGTCTAACTTCGCCACTGCCATCGTTGATCACGTCACAATGGACAGACAGTGAATGCAGCTTTCCTGAAGTGCTCAACTCCATCCAGAGCGGAGCAGGTCGCAATTGCTATGGCACTCCTAGACAGCAGCAAAACACAAATCTTCACTGATTCGAGATCGGCAGTCAGGGCTTTCGCTTCAGGATCCATTGCTGAGGAGGCTCACAAGATTTTCAAGAACAAGATCATCTCTACGCACATGATCACGTGGTTTCCGGCGCACCTCGGCCCCCAGCTTGACTCCTTGCCCAATCTCAATGACATCACCCACTCCCAAGCGCGCGCATTAACCCACCGCGCGGGAGCAGGGGCGAGCTCAGAGGCCGGGGTTCTCGAGTTTCGGGACACTCTCATTACTTTCAACGAAATCACTAAGCACTTATTAGATCTGATAGGCGTTGGTTGCGGGAGTTGGGGGACGTTGAGGCGGACTTAGGGGAAACAGGAGGGTTTATTTACCTTATTTACAGTGAAAATATACAAAGTAATGAACAGTCATACAGTGATCGACGGCCGGCAGCAAATCGGACGCTGCGGCCCGTGGCAAGAAGAGGAACCTTCTTCTTGATTTGTCGCTCTTTTAACCCCTTCGGTCTCTCGGAGTCTCTGGGAATTCCTCGAATTCTGTCGAGGCTCTTCGGGGTCCCGTCATTTCCGGCCAATCGTCGAGCCAGCTCAGGTGTCGTCATTTTCCTCCCCTGGTATTGGCCCGTGCAAGTGCCGTCATATTCGGCCAATGGGGACGCTCCGAGGGCTCCATTGTCCGATGGTTGATTTGCCCCGGCGTTGCCTCCTCGCCTGGAAGCGCTCAGCTGCAGGAGACCGGATGTTCTCGGAACGATCCTCCAGAGCTGCAAAACCGCTTTGCTCTCGACCAAGGCCTCCTACCTGGAACCGTGCCCGTCTCCCGTTGCACTTTTGGGAAGAGTCAAGCAGGATGAGAGGCAATAGCTTGATGTGATGCGCATGAGGGGGAGGGTGTCGCCAACCTGTCTAACGGGTCCGGTAGCGTGGTTGATGCGCCTCGGCGCACCATAATTGGCATGCGACGGCCTTTTGAGATGGTGGGGAAACTTGATTGATTCCGGGAAAGGGTCCGTATCTAACACACTATCACCTGGGTAGGAGGACTTATCCTCCACCTCATAGAAAACTGGCTAGACCTCTGTCATCCACTTTACGCATGCTTCAGACTAAGTCCTATCCCAACCTGGCCCTTTTTCATTCGATCACTCCAGGGGCTTTTAGCTCTACTTGCCCCGACTGTGCGGCTGTTAGCAATCTAGAACGCATGATCTGGCGATGCCCCTCGTTACAGGGGCCCAATCGCATCACGGAAGAAGAATGGAGCTTTGCCATCCAGAGCTCAGAACTGTCACGACAAACTTGAGCTGTCCAGAGAGCCCACGATGCGGCGGTAAGGCTCGGCCTACCCGTCCCCACGTGGGAGCGGCCCGCAGCTCTGCCCTAGGGCAGGGCTTCTCAGGACCTATTTAATAAAGTTCTTTGTCTGTCTGTCTATTCTTCTCTTTTTTACCTACTGCAGCCCGATTCATGGCCGATCCCCCGAAGTGGGTTGAGCCATACCTATAGGCACCATACCAAACCAAACCTGTGCGTGGTTCACATCACACCACCAGCAATAGCTGATGACCAGGTCCTGTGATAGTGTTCCTGTGCCTTCCTATACGGGAGCCATATACAGGAACCATATACGTTTTAGTGTAGGTCATTGCATCCTACAGAAGGCGCCGCTGGTTGGACACGTACAGATTCTGCACGCGGCCTCCAAGCATTGCTTCAATCAGATCACTCACCCAGCCTTGCATGCTGTGAGACCTGCAACAATCGCCGCACGAAAGCGGTACTCATCGGCCGTTCACGTCGTGCCGGTCATCGCTTAGGCCGTCATCTTTACGGGCTGGGCTCGTAAGGCAGCGCCCATGCTCAGACACAGAGGTGCATCAAACAATGCGGGGCGTTCCGTGTGCAGAAGGCGCCGACGCCAGCGACACTGCACCACTCCCGCTCTCTCTAAGCGCTCTTCGCTACAAGCAGGGAAATAAGTACACTTCTGGATCGCCGGCGAACGAGTACCGCGAATCGCTTCTCGCAACGCCGTATTTCTGCGCATGCGCATTACAGACAGGGACCACTGACTCTCTTGTAGCATGGCTTTTTCATTCGTTGTCAAGTGTTACAACTCTTCTTCGGCACGTATTCGGGAAAGAAATGCTTTGACGCCGCGTTTGTAAGCGGTGGAGAGAATTTGGTTAACGGCAGGGGCCACAAACAATCACGCATGATGGAAGATAGACGCGTGGCATTTATACGACAGAGCCCCGCATGGCAGCGCCATCTGCAAGAACGCCATGGTGCGGATCACAAGTGAAACACTGGTTTCCGTAAACGCTCCCTAATATGTTCTCCTGCGAAGCAGCGTACAACGCTCTATTTTTGATTATTTTTTTACTTCGAACACTCAAAAAGAAAGCGACGAAGTTCACTCGAACCACAAATTTTAAGCCTCTCTATTTAAACGCACAGTCGCTAAATCTAAAGATTATGATAAGAAACACTATGATTTCCTTTCAAATCCCCCCCCCCCCCCCAAAAAAAAAAACGAAAAAAAAAACCGCTGTTTAGATATATGCGAATACCCGCCGGGGTGGCTCAGTCAGCTAAGGCGTTGTGCTGCTGAGCACGAGATCGCGGGATTGAATCCCGGCCGCGGCCGCCGCATTTCGATGGAGGCGAAATGCAAAAACGCCCGTATGCTTGCGTTGTAGTGCACGTTAAAGAACCCCAGGTGGTCAAAATTAATCCGGAGCCCTCCACTACGGTGTGCCTCATAATCAGAACTGGTTTTGGCATGGAAAACCGCAGAAAGAAGAAGTAGATATATGCGAAATCGCAAAATTCTGCCACGAGCAATTAATATTGATTTATCTAACTCTATCATCTGATGAAATGACAAAATAACTAGAACAGATTGTAAAAGGCCTTGAGCGTAGATTCATGCCGTCTATTTCTCATAACTTGCAAAAACCAGCCCTAACGTTAGACATTAAGGAAGTTACTGTGCCTGAATTAGCTCAAGCAATTCGAAACTTACACTTTTCAGCTCCAGGTCCTGATGGATTTACAGTGCAAATGATAAAAATTTTATTTTATCTGCTTGTGACCTCCTTAGCCACATAAACTATTCTCTAAACACCGCCTGGATAGCATACGATTGGAAACTAGCTACAGAATTCCCGATACCTCAAAAACAAGGATTAGGTTACACCATAGAAAATATCAGACCTATCTCTCTTACTTCTAATATTGTCAAACTCATACAGAGGGTTCTACATTACAGAATTACTGTCTGGATGTCGGATAATTTCTTATTAAATCCAAATCAAATAGGCTTCAGAGCTTACTGCTTTATATGGTGTGCCCATGCTGATTTAGAGAGCCGCATACAACTTGCTAGAAAAAGAAGACAATATGGCGCTTTAGTGACATTAGACATAGCTAAAGCATATGACTCCGTGGAAGATACAGTTTTACTGAATGTACTACGGAATCATAATATCCCAAAATATATTATTGCGTGGTTGGCAGAATTTTCTGATCAAGAGAATTTTATTGCTTTAAGGATGGCTACTCTTCGTCTAAATTCAAACAGACTCGTGGTGTCCCCCAAGGAGAAGTCCTATCCCCAATATTATTTAACATATTAATGAGCTCCATTCCAGCCAGTCAGGACGCGCAAGTTTACGTTTTTGCAGATGATATTGCATTCTTCGAGGCCGACAACGACATATATTCTTTATACCAAAAATTGCAGAGATACTTGAGCATGCTTGAGGTATGTCTTCAATCAATTTGCATGTCATTAAATATAAGTAAAAGTGGAGTATTTGTGTTCCCACTTATGGATCCGGTTTCAATCTCTATATTTTACATTAAAGAACCCATTCCCCAGGTTGAGCGTTTTAAATATTTAGGTATCAGTAATGAGGAAAAATCAACTGGAGTCCACATATAGAAAATGTGGCGTCTAAGGCCCAGCGTGCTTTAGGTTTACTACGCAGACTGAGCAACCGAAAATATGGGCTACGTAGGGACGCCCTCATAATGATATACAAAATGTACATGCGTCTAATATTGGAATACAGCTGTGTATTGTTCTCGGGAAGCCCTGCTTATCAAACTAAGCTTCTGGTTCTTTTGGAGCTTGAAGCCCTGCGCCTGTGCCTGGGACTCCCTAGGTTTGTAGCAAACAATGTTCTTTATCAGGAAGCGCGCCTACCAATATTGCCCTGCAGATTCCGCATCTTAACGATACAAACATTTCTAAAATTTTACAGTTTTCCAATTAGACGATCTGAATATGTATTTATAAACGATCCAAACTCCTTCTTTCTTTCTCATTGGCCACGTTTTCAGACCCGCAGATTATTTTTGTACAAGAGCAATTAGATAGTTTAAATGTAAAAATTCGAGACGATATTCCATCATATGGCTCAAATCATAATTTAAAGATTGAATTCGATGAAATTTTCCCACAGAACCCTAAGTTTCATTCAGTCAGGTTATTAAATAATATGCTGCAAGATTACCTTGCACACGTACACACAATTAACATAATAGCCACTGACGCTTTCATGAACGACGATAAGGCGGGCCTAGGCATTTTCTGGCTTTCGCTTGGCTGGTCAATCTACTCGAGACTGCCAGATTTTGCTCCCGCATTTGAAGCTGAGCTCTTAGCAATGATTCTAATGTTCCGGAAAGTCCTTTTAAATGAATTCCGCGCGGTTATTATAACAGATTCCTTTTCTGTCTGTACTGCGCTTACAGCTTCAACTACTTCACCAGCTCTAAAGACGTTTCTAACACTAGTCCCCCCCCCCCCCCCCCCGCTGAATCTTGTAAAATTAGTATGGGTACCAGAACATTGCAGATTACATTTCAATGCAATGGCCGATTCATTAGCGCGAGCATCCCTGAATGAACCGATAATATCGGTCCTTCCAGTGGTGGCACAAATAACAGCGATCAGATATCGGAATTTTACAATTCGTAGAGATATCATAGAAACAGTAACATCATGGACTGAATTTCAGCACTTAAATTTCCGTGGAAAATACATTGGCGTCCATCAAGACAATCGGAAGTGATAACCACAAAATTACGCTGCCATGTCCAACCATTAAACCTATATATACACGGGGCTGGTCTGGCGATATCTCCGCTGAGTCAATTCTGCCTACAAATAGAAACAGTAGAAGACTATTTTTTAATATGTCGTCGGTATAAATTACAAAGAAAAAGACTTCTTGAAATTCTGCTTGCTAAATTAGGGGTAAATTTAACATCAGAAACAGTACTCACTTTCAGTGCCTCGGTATTTGGCTTTAGCCACAGGGACGTATTTGATGCCGTTTGTGGTTTCATTCAGTCAAAAAAACGAATAAAATTTTAAATCCCTACTTTTACAATTCTCTGAGAGATATTTCAGTTTTAATGCATGGCATTATTATTATAAATTATGCAGTTTAAGAAAATTTATCTGTCTGTTCTGATTACTAAATTGCGCAGTAAGTGTAGCTTTAGAAACCGTATCTGAAAGTTCAGGCGCCCAATTCTTGGCCAATCCCCTGAAGTGGGTACGAGCCATGTGCTGAGGACATCATAATCATCACGTCGCTGCAAATGAATTATCTGCCCAGGCAAACATCACTTGCAAGAAAAACGCAAGCAATTCATTCACTAATTACACTAAATGCATTAATTAACTTCCTAATTACAAACTTTGAGACAAACGTTTGCACTGGAAGGTTGAAGGGAATAGTAATAAGAATCTAGTTCTGTGTTTCTACGTTTCACAGTGGTCTTGTAGACCAGAATGACTGGCGTCAAATGACTCGTTATATTTACCTGATAACTCGCGCGGCAACGCGAAGCACGGCTCGCGGTGGAACACCCCTGTGACGTAGTAGGGAAGCGTAAAATAAAGCTTTGCCAACTGATCTCTACTTTAGAAAATGGTGCATTATCAGTGAGTCTTGTTCCTGCTGCTGAGGTGACTATGCGTCCAACCGCGAATCGCGCAAACCACCAATGGAATCAATGCTCTTGGGAAGTGCGACGGCAGCTTCATTTTACGCCACACTTCTACGTCACATGAGGGTTGGACGGAGAGCCACACTTTGCGGTGCCGCGTGCGTAAAGAGGTATATTGAACAATCAATTTGACGCTGGTTAATTCAGACTGCGTGGCGATTTCGAAATCTGTAAACCTGCAACTAGACTCTTATGAAAATGCCCTTCAACTTTTCAGTATATAAACATGTGCCGTAATATTTGTAACTAAGAAATTATTTATCGAATGAATTGCTTTAGCTTTTCTTGCAAATGATGTCCGCTCGGACCGATAAATCATCTGTATAGTGACGTGTTTCGAGTAAACTTTGAGGCCTTTGTGACTTCTTGCGGGCTGCATCCATATACGCTCTGAAAAGCATATCTCGCCCCCCCCCCCAAAAAAAAAAAAAAAAAAAATTCGGCTGAGCAGCTGTGTCAGCTTTCCGAAGCAGGCGTGCTATCTAGGTGGTGTTGAGCAGGCAGACCCGTCATAACTGTTCATCAAGCGATAAAAACCTGCAAATCGCTGAACTGAGTTGAACGTGTAGCACTGGAAAGGGGCACTGGTACATGAATTTTCGTGTGCTGAAAACAGCAGAAAGCCTCATTTTTTTTTCTCTTCAAATTACACCCGCTTAAAAACGGCGAGAAACGGCTTAACTTTGGAAAGCAGCTCATAGAGAATCTCGATCGCAGTGTTACTTAAGTGCCGAATGCTTCTGTGAATAAATGCGGAAATTCGATATTTCGCTATGAACTTTACTATAGTCATGAGAAAACAACTTATAGCGGGTTAATATCAAGGCAAATGTAGAATTTCTATGTTTCGAGAGTACGTGACATGCTCGTTAAACCCCAGCAAGAATTACTTTCGTCTATCAATTTTATTGTGCTATCATACGTTTTCGCATTTGTTTTTTATTATTCATGTGAGCTACCGCTGCAGAGTGCGGAACAGCGCATGAAAAGCCCGCCCCGCATTAATGGACCGAGATTCGTCGGTCGGCCCTGTAACGTTGCCTAGGAAATACCCCTGTCAATAAGTTTGGCGAACGAAACCATCGAAAAATATATTTGAAAGGGCCATCACAGCTTTACTATAGCATAGACAACGAGAGCTATCAGACGGTAACAGTTCAGGAAGCGATGGACGCCGCTCGAACTGTAGCAGACGACAGCCACGAGTCCCCGCCTTGACGATTGATGCTAATAAAATAACAATAATAAAATCGGTGGTAAGCTGTTACTGGCCCCTGTTGGACAACAGGAAGGCAGTCCGAGAAGTCGGAGTCACGGCCGACATCAGTCGGGGGAGGCTCGATGGTCTGAGCAGCTCCTTCACATCGTGCTCCGACCATGCGTAGGGTTGCTTCTGCTGCCACTCAGAGCCGCGAAATTCGCACGGGAGGCTGAAATGTCCGTCTGCACTCCGGATGGACGACACCTTGCAAGCATCCGCGGCTCTTCGACGTCGAAGGCTGCGTAGATATCGGTTCAAACACTGGCAGCCTTGGAGTGTCGCTCGCCACGCTCGACTGCGCCAGGATCCGGGACGGTGCCATGGACGTTGCAAACGCGGCGAGCATGTCCGCACTCCCTCTGCGCCGGTGCCGGCGCGGATGCGGGGGGCCGTTGGAGAACCGAAAAAAATTTGATCGCCTACGCAGCCTTCAGACGAAATCTTAATGCTGCCGGACAGCAAAGCAGCAGACTATCGCCACACCGTGGCGACCAGCTACCCGTCAAGAGCCTACAGCAAACTCACCAGGCCTAGTGGACCATCCACCACCACCTCCTCCTGCTCGTCAGCCCACGTGACACCAGGACCCTCTGCCTTTTTGGCAACGGTTGTGTGGGCATAGCGCTGGTCCGTGCTGCAGCAGTTGCGCGCCTCAAGAATGACGTAGAGGCTGCGCAGGCGAGGAACGTCGACGCTGTTGAGGCCATCCCAGTGGTTGCACTTCTGTGCCAGGAGGTCGTCAAACTGGGTGAACACTTGCTGCTTGCCTTGGGTCTCGGCCTCCTCAATCAGCGGCTCCAGCGCAACCATCTCTGCTTCCACGGCCTCTGAGCAACCAGGAGCCGAGGCCTCTGCAAGAAGGTATTTGCCCGCACTCAAAGTTGCGCGGCTGCTCATTGTGCAGAGCCTCGAGCATTTCTTCGGCATCGAGGCACCAGGCTGCTTGCGATTTTATAATGTACTCACTGCAGCCCTGCAGCACCTGGACGGTCTCGCATATTGCTGCTTCCAGTTGCGGCTTCCAGTTCTCGACCAGGCTGGTGCGCAGGACGGTCTTGTTGTCCCAGATCTGGCCAACGATCTGTACGCGCAGTCTGTACATCTTCCACGCGGCGCCGACGTCGTACTTCACCCTGCCGTCGTCGCCGGGCGGGCCAACGTCGCGCCGAGCGATAGGTCGGGAGTTGTGGACGGAGTGTCCTTACTTCTCGCTGGACCACTGCCGCCACTGCAGGTCTCCTGAGCTCGGAGCAGGACGTCTCGGCTTTCAGATGCCCAGCAGCGACCAGTTGATCTTGGACGGCGGCTGACGTGGAGTTCCGAATGCGAAGAGCGAAGCGGCTGTTGCAGCGTCCAGGCCAGCCAGTTAATGAGAGCGCATTCTGATCGCTCGTGGCTCGAGCCACGCACACATGCACGGCGCTGATAATTAGGGCAACGCCTCCTATAAATGTCTTTATAGGAGGCGTTGATCAGAGTGTACGAGGACTCGCGGTGGTGATGGAGATGGCTCTACAAATATAATTCCCCTTTCCTCCCGCCCCAAGCATGATAAAAATCATTCTTGGAGCAGTGTTGCCATTTTAGCGATTTTGTCGCTGGATTTTGCGACTTTCTTGCCTGTTTAGCTACAAGTTTTTCAATTTAGCGACCGGGAACTTTTTTTATCGGCGCGACTGATCGAGTGGCGACATTTTATGATTTCAAAATTACGAAAGTCGCTTCTAAAATGTTCTTCGTGAACACAGTTTAATATTCAAAAGCTAATGTGAGCAGCTGAAATTGACTGTGACTGACGCGGTTTACGTGCTAAGAAAATCTTATTTCTTGTGTTCTTCTGAATCCTGCTTCATTTGGAACAACACAGCCTAAAGGTGAACGCAAAATATCAGCTGTCATCGTCCTTGTTATGTGAGTATCACATAAAATAAAAGCCTGCTATACATTGCTGGTAAATTCACTGTCTATTCCTCACACGCACAGACCTTATACATAGACAAATCTGAGACGTTTCCGTAATGGATTCACGATACGCTAGCGTATATTATAATGTACTAAAACGCCTAGATTACATAAAATTTAGTCAAATGCTTTAGCGATAATTTTAGCGACGTTCTTGTCTGACTTTAGCGGCACGCTTTAAAAATTGGCGGCAACACTGGCTTGGGGTTGCGCGCACCTCTCTGCCTTGCACTTGGCCGCATATGGTTTCGTTTAGACTACAAATCTGCGGAATAAGGCGCCCTACTTCGTTGTGTAATACTAAATTGTACGTTGGAGCACGGGATCCATCCAGATTGTCGGCACAAGCGAGTGCATAAGTGAGGCACAGAAATGAGATTCCCGACACCCCCCGCATGACTCACAAGCTCAAAAGAAGCCAAACAAGCATGGTGCACCGGATTCGCCTTGGTGCTGCATTCATGAAGCGTTATAGACATGTGATTGGTTGCAGTGACACTAGCCCCAATTGTGAATACTGCCAGGTACCAGAAACATTTGATGATATATTTTGCGTTTGTCCCGCGTGCGCGCAAGAACGACAGAAACTGGTTTCTTCCATCGCAAAGGTCGATAAGAGGCCGCTATCACACAATGTTTTTTTAGGTCCTTGGCCCAAAGCAAACAGCGCAGCCCTGATAACCAGAGCCGCTATGGCCTTTCTACAAGCCACTGGGCTGCACGCACGGCTTTAGAGATGTCACAACGTTGAAAACTTGTATATACACACCTCCTCCTCACATCATCGTCATCATCATCATCATCATTCAACAGTCCTTTTCCTCCACGTCCCTTTACCCCAATGTAGAGTAGCAGGCCAGAGCAAGTCGCAGCTCAGGCCGACCTATCTGCCTTTCTGTAAATAATTTTCTCTCTCTCTAAATAAACAGGAACAAATGTGCGGGGAGGAAGAGGGGAGGCATTTGTAGCATTATCGTCACCACCGAAAGTCCTCATTCGCCATCATCATCATTGCCGCCACGTCGTCCTATATCATATGCTCCTACTAGGCATGAGTCCGTGCCCAGAGGTTAGAGTCTTTGATTAGTGCTGGAGCAGCTGGATTTGAAACCAAACATGGTCATTTTTTTCTCATACTTCGGACCTCATAGTTCCATGCAGGAGGACACACACAATGCACAGGTTTATTAACAAATAACATTACTGCGTGGCATATGTGAGCCACAAAAAAAGAAAGAAAGCAGGAAAAAAAATTAACGAAAAAAAGGAAAGACACAACTGCATACATTCACTGTGGTTCATGCTATCGCAATACAGGGTATAGTACACTCACCAGTCCTAAAGCAAGAAGGCAGATTTTTTAAATTTCTTAGTAAATCTGCAAACAGAATCACAATTCATGATGTCACCTAGTAATCTGTTCCACACCTAAACAGGGCTCCGCGTCAATGAATACTTCAAAGTATTCTGCTTTAATATTTCAAATGAATACTGCTTGTACTCGCAGAGCAGTCATACTTTCATGAAGGGAATACTTCGAGTAAATAAGTCGAATCTCTTTGTTTTGAATGTTTTTCTCATTTATCTGTGAGATACTGTTAGTGTGGGCAGCAAACAATGTATTCTTACTCTAATAAAGACCTAATCATTAAAACTTGTATGCTGTTAGTTAAACGTAAGGAGGAGCAGCTAGCAGCTATCTTCCGGCCCGGGAAACACAACTGCTGGAAAGCTCTTGCACCTATTATTAAATATGCTTATTGCACGTTAATGAATCAGTAAATGTTAACCACATATATTTTACACTTTCGACGCGACTTAGACACCAACCATTGAGGCTGTACAGAACGACGAGAGAGTCCTTTTTGGGAATAATAGTCATGCACGTATAATTGTTCAGATATTGATTTGCATACCCCATGTGTCCCACCAGGCGGGAGTATATTGTAACGATCTATCCAACTTAATTTGATGCTCTGGCCCACGCACGGTCGTATACAAATTGCAAAATCATCGACGAACAGTCTCACGGTTACACCAGTTTCGACACAATGGTGCATATCGTTCCCATAAACCTGAAATATATGGGTGCCAAGGTAAGGGAAGCGCAGTCGATGAAGGCAGACCATTAGGTTGGGTAATTGTCACGGTGCGGCATCGTTTCGAGTCAGCGATGCGCCGATTAACGGGCGCCAGAACGTCGTGGGCGTGGGAACGGCCGAGACAGACGGGTATCGCCAGTCACTCGGGCAAGCGGCCGAAAAAAAAATGTCACAGTTTCGCCCTAAGGGCTAAGCAATGAATGCGATAGCAACACAGCAATGTCATACGAAGTAAGGTGAGTGGCTTTGGTAGCAATATGAATTGTAGTAAACATAAGCTGATTAAGTAAGCAGGTGTGCTGCGGCGTAAATAGACCGACATGAAGAGAGACTCGATGGCCACGAGAAGGCGAGTGTGAAACGGTGGTGTTGATGAGAAGCGCTTCCCGTGGGCAGCGCGTGCGAACGGACACACCTGTAGCGCTGCACTGCCGACCCGGGCAGCATTGCATGTGTAGCGTGCGTTGGAAAATGTGGCCCGACTATTACTAACTAAATGAACAAGCGTGGTGTGAGCGCGCACAAACAAACATGAATAGATCACACTGAATGACTGCAGACGACTGTCAAAACACTGGCAGCAAGCGCATACGTCGCAGCAACGGGCGAAGGTACGTGCGGTCTATCGCTTCAACAGAAACTGAGCGGCGAATGCACGGCGCATAAAGGTCAGAGCCGTGTGAAGTTAAGCGACCGTGCGAGCGAGCGACGAGCGCGGTTGTTGGCAGAGTAGAAGTGCGCCCCCCCCCCCCCCCCCCCCGCTCCTTCCGGCGCTGGCTTCCCGCTTCCTTGCTTGCGCGTGGGAGATTGAGTGCGTTCGCTCTCCGTGATAGCGCACGTCCCCGCACGCTTCCGCTCGGGCATACGGCGCGCGGCGAAGATTTTATCTATAGGGAACCTCACGGCGACGGCGAGGACGACAGCGATGGCGACGCCGACGGCAGAAATCCGGTTGAAGTGTCCATATAATTGCTATCGCAATAAAAGGAGATTAAGTTTTTTTTGTTGGTGCGACCTTGACGCATGCCCCGAAAGTCATTTCTATGAACCCCTGCGTCTTTTCTGTCCCGCGCGTGCCTTGAGTGGGTTGCTGAGACGGGAGGGGTCAAGTACTTTCCAGAAACCTCGAAATACGCGGTGTCTCTCTACCGTGTCCACATAATGCTAGCAGCGTATGTAGTGTCCGAGAGTATAACGCCGTGTTGCCAGCTGCCACTGTTGCTTCTGTGCGTTTCAACGGACCCGAGCGTGTGCGTGTGTGTTCCCTCGCCCCTGATTAAAAGGGGCGCGGCCAAGACTTTGGGAGCTGTCATGAAATAATTAGGTGAACTGTCACCCATACCTGCCATTCCCCGACCACGGTAACTAGGGAAAGAAGAGGCTATTTAAGCGTAGGATTTAGACCCTGCTCATCAGTCTAGAAGTTGAGCCTGTGATTTGCTGAGAAGCAGTCGGAGGGCTAGTGCCGTCAAGTATCACCTGGGCCGCCAAGCCACGTCGGGACTCCGAGTAACTAGTTGACGTACGAGAAGACAAACCAACGTCTACAGCGTAGCTGAGGGTAATTCGCCTCAAGTTAGCTCAACCTGTTTGAGAGAAGTCGTCAGATCTAGACTCCCGGGAAACCCAGCCCAGCAATCGCATCCACCTCAACAATGTCTGCTCGCCGACATTTTTCAGGAAAGCTCTGCGCGCCGACTTCACGGTTTATGGACTTGCTGCTGCTGCCCGGCCACGCGTATGACATCGTTGGTTTTCTTTTGAACTTTGTTTTAACTAAGTACTGCTAAGTGTATTCTTGTATATTTGATTCACGCCCTGTTTCATTTTTATATCCAATAAAAATTGATAAAAATATCCGATAAAAATATCCAACATAATTCTTTGTCGTCATCATTGAGCTATATTAGGTTTAGGTGTGTTAGGCCTGGAGGGGCAAGAACGTGCTAAGAGAGAGAGATGGAAACAGCAGAAGCTGAACAGGAGGCGCAGGTCTAAATTAACGGAAATCAACAAAGAAATCGAAGAACGCTCCAGAAAGTTAAATGCGCAGCAATGGGCGGGGTGTGTAATGAGGCGGAGGGTAAAATGAGAAGGGGCATGCAAGTGGAGCCTTCTCAATAACCTATTCGCCGACAGCTACAAACCGACCAAGAGTGAAGCCCGACTATAACTATTGAAAGGTGCGTTCATCTTAACACGAAAGAAGGCACGAGTCCGCAGGACTTTGCTGACGCCCTGGCAGACACCTACATGCCGGTAGGTCGCCAATCTGTCCCGCGGGACGACCCGCCAGGCGAGTACAAGGGGACACCTCAACTCTCGCTGGATCGTCCTTTCGAAATCTCGGAGATTGTGCACGCCCTTCACGACCTAAACGGGCGTTCGGCCCCTGGCCCAGATGAACTCACAAACAAATTACTCAGAAATCAAGATGAAAAAGCCATACAAATCATTACGAGCAAAATTAACGAGGTATGGGCTGAAGGCCGGGTGCCGGACAAATGGCGAACTGCCAATGTAGTCCTCATCCCCAAATCCGAAAAACCGCTCCATGCAGAGAATCTGAGGTCCATGTCCCTTAAGCCATTCCTCGGGAAGGTCGCGGAACATGCCATCCACAATAGAATAGGATAGCACATTAACGAAAACGGCCTATTCCGCCACAATCTCATAGGCTTCAGAAAATCACTATCCACGCAAGACGCCATGCTACTCATCATGAGAGCCGTCATAGACAACAAATCCAGGGTTGTAAAAGGCATCCTGGCGCTACACCTAACCAAGGCCTTCGACACGGTCAGGCACCACAGATCCTCAACGAAATCTCCACTTTAGATCTCGGAGTAAACTTCCCCAACTATGTAAGATCGTTTTTGGATGACCGAACGGCCACCATAAACGTCGGACAAATCAGAAGCAGAAAGCATAGGCTAGGCAACATCGGCACACCGCAAGGGTCAGTGCTTTCGCCGCTTCTTTTCAACATCGCAATGCACGATCTCTCAAACAAACTCTCAAAATTCCCGGGGGTGGGGCATGCGTTTTACGCGGACGACATCACCATTTGGCCCACCAGCGGCGCGAGAAGCACTCTGGAGCAGAACCTACAGCAAGCGCTCCACACCACGGAAGCTTTCCTTACAAAAACGGGACAAAAGCTCTCCCCCAGCAAATCAGAGCTCCTCCTTTGCAAAGAAGGCACCAGGCAGAAACAGCCCCTTAGCTCCTTCACCGTTCACCTAAACACCAGGGACGGAGGAAACATCCCCAGGTGTAACACAATCAAGGTCCTGGGCATGGTCAATGTGGCTTACAGCAATGACAACGCGGAGGCACTAAACGCATCACAAAGAGCACCCTCAACTTCACCAGGGTTATATCACGGGTCGCCAGCACAAGGAACGGACTGAAATAGGACAACCTAATGAAAGCACTTCACGCCTTCATGAGCAACGTAATCAACGCCACCCCCCTCTTCAACTGGAAGAAGACGGAGCTCAAGAAAATCGACAAACTAATCAGAACAGGATTGAAAAAGGTCCTAAGCCTCCCTAGAAACACTAGCACGGAAGGACTCCTCCAATTGGGGCTACACAACACGGCAACCGAACTCCCTGAGGCACAGCGAAATGCCCAAATTAGTAGGCTCTCACTCACAAGCGTGGGTATCGAGATCTTACTAGAAGCAGGCATACAGCCCCTCTTTATGCCACCACAGAAGTCGTAACTATGCACAAACACCAAGAAGGCAAGAACCGTTGATCCAATCCCAAGAAACACACACCCGACCCACAACGAAAGGTGGAGAAAAGCGAGAGCCAAGGCAATCCTTGACAACATCTAACGTAACGAAACGCAAGTCCTCTTCGTTGACGCGGCCAGATAATGGAATCGAGGCGCCTACGCGGTCTTTGTGGTGGACGCCCATGGTTCGCTCGTCAACGCACCCACGGTAGTTACCAACTTCACTGACGAAGCAGAAGAAATGGTCAAAGCGCTGGCTCTTCGAAGCTGCAAAGGAGCCTCCGTCATTTACTCGGAATCAAGAACAGCCATTAGAACCTTCTCGGCGGCCCTCACCTCTAGGAAAGCAGCTACAGTTGTTAACAAAATCTTCTTTCAAGAAACGGGAGGAGACACCGCCACATTCCCACACATCACATGGTTGCCGGCCCACATGGCAACATTTCCGGACCTCTTGACTGTAATCCGAAGAAGCGGGCACACCAACTTGCGCGAGAACTCACATTCCGCGTCTGCGGTCTGCCGCCTCGCTTCCACCCAGCCTGGAGGAACCTAGACAACAAAGACCCGTTTGTGTCATACCACGAAATCACTTCAAATCATAGGTTAGCACGAACAATTTTCCCTCCACCTCACCCAAAGCTAAAAAAAAGCACAGGTCGTCACTTACAGACAGTTGCAGACTAGAACATACATCACACCAACAACACTAAGCCGGATGAATCCTGATCTTTCTACTGAATGCCCACACTGCGGCCACGAATAGAACAACTTCGAACACTTGCTCTGGCTGTGCCCTGCCAACGCGGGCACAGACTTTCCTGACCTGTCCTGCTTGGACTGAGCCCTCAGAAGCGCAGAGCTCATCGCTCAGCTCAAGTCTGCCCAGATGGCCCGGGCCGTCGCCGAAGGACTCTGTCTACCGGCCCGGACCTGGGTGGAGCCGCCGTTTGAAAGGCGGGGCCATTCCTTCTCCTCAGGACCTAAATAAAGTTCGTACTCACTCACAGGTGTGTTAGTTTTCCTGTCTTTTATTGCGATAGCAATTATATGGACACTTCAACCAGGTTTCTGCCATCGGTGTCGCCGTCGCCATGAGGTTCCGTATAGATTCCAAGGGCGATAAAGTCGTCGCCGCGCGCCGTATGCTTGAGTGAAAGCGCGCGGGGGACGCGCGCTATCATGGAGGGCGAACTCCCTCGCGCGCTATCCCGGAAAGCGAACACATGGTGGAAAGCAAACGCGACCGTCCCGCGCAAGGCCGTGGGGGTATGGGAGGGAGGGAGGCGGGGCGGCGCTGTGCTCCGGCGCCAAAGGCGCATCTTGCCACACATTCTCCCACGCGAAAGCAAGAAACGGGAAGAGGGGGGGGGGGCAGCTTCTCTTCTGCCAACAACTTCTTCTCTGCCCGACGGTCGCCCGCACCGTCTCTTATCTCCACACGGCTCTGACCTTTGTATGCGCTGTGCATTCGCCGCTCAGTTTCCGTTGAAGCGATAGACCGCGCGAACTTGCGCTTGCTGCCAGCATTTTGACAGTCGTTGGCTGCGGTCATTCAGTGTGATCTATTCATGTTTGCTTGTGCGCGCTGACACCACGATTGTTAATTCAGTTAGTAAGCTAATGTGTCCAAGTCTATGCAGCCGATAAAACTACTATTCCTACTCCGAATAGCTCTCTACTAATTTGCTATCGCAATCGATGCTTCGCCTTTCGGGCGAAACTGCGACATATTTTTATTTTATTTTAATTATTTGTGTATCGTTGTCAGTCGATAATTATCTTGATTTTTTTTGTTTACCCCAGACTCTGACTCTTACTGTGTTCGCTTGAGTAAGGAACGACTAACCGGCTTGTACACCCCGCCGACGACTTCGCGGCGACGGCGAACGGGTGACAAGCCGTGACAGTGATGAAATAAGGAAATTTGCAAGCGCTTGTTTGAATCAGCTCGTGCAAGACAAGTGTAATTGGAAATCGCTGGGGGAGGCCTTCGCCCTGTAGTGAACATATACACAGGGGTATTATGATGACGATTATCATAATGATGATGCCCTAAAAAGCAAAGGTGTCAAGCGCGTGCCCCTACAGGGCTCCCGAAAATACCTGTAATGTAATTAAATGTAAGGCAATGGAATTTCTCTTGTAGATAAATGCATTTATACTGGGTGTCTCAACTATGATGCACCAAGACCTAAAGAAAGAGCAATTGCGCCACTTGATTTCCGGTACAGTGGAGCAGCCGCCAATAAATTTTTCGTTACTCAGATTTAATTAGGGAATTCTAAATAATTATTGAACTCGAGAAGTACTGTCCTAATTATCAAAGTATCAATTAGAAAATTGTAGAGCCACATCAGAAACTCCTGATATAGTTTTCTGTTGCTCAATACGTGCTACCTAAAAGTGTTTTCCCAAGCATGAGAGAGGCCCGCAAATACACGAAAAATTGCCGTGCGACTTGCCGCACGAGGCACTTTGCGTGTATTCGCGGGCTTCTTTCAAGCTCGGAAAAACACTTTTATGTAGCACGTATTGAGCAGGTTGAAGCCGATCTACGCAAGTCAACTTGTATAGTAGCTGACTTGCGCACGTGGAAGATACAACGCTCATTGTTGAATCTGACGTCATCTACAACGAACAACTCAAGCGACATCTGGTTGAGCGACAATTCTACTTAAGGAGAAGCCGGACTTCCTGCCTTCCATTTGGCTGCAGAGGGTGCGGCTACTGCAACACTCCTAACTACTTCATCGAACTTTGTACAGGTTGGTCACCCAACACTTCTGTAATTATTTATAAGCCTATTGCCGCTACCACTGCTGTCATTAGCCTACTGTTCTATTCTTTTTCACAATGCCGTCATGTGCAGATCTAGGTAAAGCTACTGCAGCCCTCTGTACAGAGATGTCTTCGATGAAAGAAAGCTTGAGCATGAATAATACGCTATATAAAAGTCCATGAAAACTCAGAATGACTCTTTCACTACAGAGAACAAATCACTGAAGGATGAAAATGAACTGTTGTCGAAGTGTCTCTCAGCTCTGGAACCGTATACTCTCGCCTAAATAATGTCGATATAAAGGGCGTTTCCGAAACGCAGGGCGAAAATTGACTCGCAGTGGTGTAGGTAGCCATTGCTGATAGGATTGGCTTTGCTATCACTGAATCGGACCTTGACACCGTGCATCGTGTTTCTGCTAAAAAGGACACGAACATTATTGCACATTTTTAATCAAGAGCTAAGCGCGCCGATTTTGCTGACAAGGCAAGGGGCCAGGCTGACTACGTCAACCATCGGTTTTTCGCAGAGTAACAGCAAGCCAATTTTCATCAATGATCACTTCACACCTGATAACAAACGACTCTTTGCGCAGGCTCTTGAGCTCAAAAAAGGTACAGGTTGGAAGTACCTTTGGACTGACAACTATGTGATTAAAGCTAGGAAATCAGACAGCAGCCGCGTCTATCGCATCAATGGCCTGATGGATCTGGCAATCATTCAGTAATCGTTGAAGCAATTTTGGAATTAACCACAGCTGCTGTTTTGTCTTTTTTGCGTTGTGTTTTCTGGTCACCGAGTGAAATATTTGTTGCAAGATAAATCGCCTGCGTTCTGGTTCCTTCACGGCAACACTCGTAGCTTACGCAAGCATCATGACAATCTACTGAACTTTCTTTCCATGCTTGACCACACTATTTTAAATGCGAAGCATTTCTTGGCGAACATTTGCTACTTTGACAGTATCTATTTGGCGTGGAGCAGAGGTAGAATACCCGGCATCAAATCTGAAGGTCGTAACTTCGAATCCTACTCGAGTCCACTACATTTTCAGGCATGGAGTGGTGCCTGACAACGGCAAGAAAAAAATATATATTGCCGAGAGCTAGTGGGGCTATACTATAGTTCAGTGCAACCAAAGTAGGAAGGCCCACTAAGCTTCATCAAAGTCACTCTCTCACCAGAACAGGAATTGGCCTCCCTGGGGTAGTATTCGGCCACTACCCCCCTAATGACTCCGACAATCAACCCATGGCCCTCAGTCGCCAGTGGCTGCGGAGCACCTGACCAAGGCGGTGGTCAGACCTGCTACGTGGCAGAGGGTGCTAAGAATCTCTGAGTCCGGACAGGCCGCCAATGGAAACTGAACCTGGCAACGTTCAACACGCGCACCCTCTTGAGTGAGGCTAGCTTAGGCTATTTGAAATAGCTTAGCTATTTGAAGAATTACCAGGCATTGCCTGGGATATTATTGGCCTTGGTGAGGTTAGAAGAACTGGTGAGGCCTACGCAGTGCTGACTAACGGCCACGTCCTCTGCTACAGAGGTCTTCCAGATAAGAGCGAATCCGGGGTAGGATTTCTAGTCCATAACGACATAGCGGGCAACATTGATGAATTCTACAGGATTAATGAGAGGGTAGCAGTCGTCGTAACAAAGCTGAATAGGAAGTACAAAATGAAGGTAGTACAAGCCTACGCCCCAACCTCTAGTCACGATGATGAAGAAATAGAAAAGTTTCATGAAGATGTTGAACTAGCAATGAGAAAGGTGCCAACTCAGTATACATTAGTCATGGGCGACTTCAATGCAAAAGTAGGGAAAAATCTGGTTGGTGAGAAAGCAATTGGCAACTACGGCATCGATGCTAGGGATGGAAGAGGAGAGATATTAGTAGAATTCGCGGAAAGGAATAGGCTCCGAATAATGAATACCTTGTCTTGTACTTAATAGCGCATAAAAAGGGGACGAGGCACAGATGGACGACGCGGACACAGCGCTAACTTCCAACAATCATTTATTCTACGAAGCACTTCACATATATATAGTTAACAGATAGCAGCGCACGCAAGCGCATAAGTACTGGTTTTTAACACATGATGGTAACGTGGCATGTGTAATGGAAAAGATGAGATCGAAGATGAAAAAGGTGAAAAAACGATTAAAAAAGATTTTAACCAATTTTTCTTGTAGCGACAGATTAGGATGCTATCTTCATCACGCCACCCTCTGTACCTTGTTTAAAAAATCTAATTCTTTTTTCGAAAGATCAATTGAAGGCGCGCTAACACAAGCTTCCCCCAAACTGGCGATTTTCGCCGCTTCAATGATCTCACGTGTTGTTTGCATTGGGCTTCTTCCTATCGCTGTGCACTGCTTATAAATGGGACTGCACCCATGCTTTCTACAGTGGAAAGCCAGATGGCCCACTCCTCCAGTTCGCACGTTATTTGCGTGTTCACGCAGCCTATCATTTATACACCTTCCTGTTTGGCCGATGTATTTTTTGCCACACGACAAGGGTAGTTCATACACGATATTGTTCTCACAATGAACATGGCTTTCCTTGTGCTTTGTCTGGCAACGGGGTTTTAAAGAGCCACAGTAGCTGGCCTTGCACAAGTTGGATTGTGGCTCTTTAAAACCCCGTTGCCAGACAAAGCACAAGGAAAGCCATGTTCATTGTGAGAACAATATCGTGTATGAACTACCCTTGTCGTGTGGCAAAAAATACATCGGCCAAACAGGAAGGTGTATAAATGATAGGCTGCGTGAACACGCAAATAACGTGCGAACTGGAGGAGTGGGCCATCTGGCTTTCCACTGTAGAAAGCATGGGTGCAGTCCCATTTATAAGCAGTGCACAGCGATAGGAAGAAGCCCAATGCAAACAACACGTGAGATCATTGAAGCGGCGAAAATCGCTAGTTTGGGGGAAGCTTGTGTTAGCGCGCCTTCAATTGATCTTTCGAAAAAATAATTAGATTTTTTAAACAAGGTACAGAGGGTGGCGTGATGAAGATAGCATCCTAATCTGTCGCTACAAGAAAAATTGGTTAAAATCTTTTTTAATCGTTTTTTCACCTTTTTCATCTTCGATCTCATCTTTTCCATTACACATGCCACGTTACCATCATGTGTTAAAAAACCAGTACTTATGCGCTTGCGTGCGCTGCTATCTGTTAACTATATATATGTGAAGTGCTTCGTAGAATAAATGATTGTTGGAAGTTAGCGCTGTGTCCGCGTCGTCCATCTGTGCCTCGTCCCCTTTTTATGCGCTATTAAGTACAAGACATGGAATACCAACTCGCCCAATCTTACGCTCTTTCAAATGAATACCTTCTTCAGAAAGCGCAGCAACAGGAAGTGGACCTGAAAAAGCCCTAGTGGAGAAACAAGGAATGGAATCAATTTCATAATCTCTGCCGATCCAATCATATTGCAGGATGTAGAAGTGTTAGGTAAGGTAAAGTGCAGTGACCATAGGTTAGTGAGGTCCACGATTTCTCTCAATTTGTAGAGAGAAAATATGAAGTTAGTCAAGAGGAAACAGTACAACCTAGAGGCAGTAAGGGTAAAAGCAGACCAATTCAGGCTGGTGCTCGCAAACAAATATGCAGCGTTAGAAAAGAAAGATAAAGACGATATAGAGGTAATGAATGAAACCGTAGTTAGTTTTCTCTTAGTTTTTATTTAGTTAATTTATGTATAGGACATCTTAAAATCTGTGTTAAGGAGTTACCAAAATCTTAATTTTGATTATTCAGCTTTACCATTTTGTTCGTTGTTAGGTGCATGTTTTATTTTATCCAGTGTGGCCAATCCCCCTCGTGGGTACGAGCCATGTTTTGAGGCAACAACAACAATAACTAGGTTGATCTCAGAAGCAGCAATTGAAGTGGGAGGTAAGGCACCAGTGCAACCAGTAGGTAAGCTCTCCCAAAAAACAAAGGACCTAATAAAGAAATGACAAAACATGAAAATGTCCACCTCAAGAGATCAGATAGAATTCGCTGAACTGTAAAAACTGATCAACAAGAAGAAAGTAAGGGATATTCGAAATTATAGCGTGGGAAAGATTGAGGAAGCCGCAAAATATAGACGCAGCATTACATCAGTAAGAAGAAAGCTTGGCATATGACAAGGCAAGATGTATGCACTGAAAGACAAGCATGATAATATAATCAGCAATTTCGATGACATAGTAACAGCAGCGGAAGAATTCTATACTGACCTGTACAGTGCCCAAAACAGGGAAGCTTCTTTCATTCGAAATAGCGATGAACCGGATACAGAGGCTTCTTCTATACCTAGCGATGAAGTTAGAAGGGTTTTGAAAGACATGACCAGGGGAAAAACTGCTGGAGAGGATGGAATAACAGTAGATTTAATCAAAGATGGAGGAGATATCATGCGTGAAAAGCTTGCGGCCCTTTATACGAAATGCCTCACAACTTCAAGTGTACCAGAGAGCTGGAAGAATGCCAACATTATACTAATGCATAAGAGGGGAGATGTTATAGAATTGAACAATTATAGACCCATTATCTTGCTTTCAGTATTGCATAATATATTCACCAAGATAATTTACAATAGACTCAGGGCAACACTAGACTTCAGCCAACCAAGAGAACAGGCTGGCTTCAGGAAGGGATATTCTTCGATGGATGATATCTATGTCATCAATCAGGTAATCGAGAAATCTGCACAGTACAATCAACCTCTCTATATGACTTTCATAGATTCTGAAAAGGCATTTGATTGAGTAGAGATACCAGCATTCATAGAGGCATTGCGTAATCAAGGAGTACAGGAGGCATACGTGAATATCTTAGCAAACATCTACAAGGACTCCACAGCTACCTTGGTTCTCCACAAGAAAAGTAGAAAGTTACCTATCAAGAAAGGGGTCAGGCAAGGAGACACAATCTCTCCAATGCTATTCACTTCATGCTTAGAAGAAGTATTCAAGCTCTTAGACTGGGAAGGCTTAGGAGTGAGGATCAACGGCGAATATCTCAGCAACCTTCGGTTTGCAGATGACATTGTCCTATTCAGCAACAACGGAGATGAATTAAAGAAAATGATTGAGGACCTTAATCGAGAAAGTGTAAGAATTGGGTTGAAGGTTAATATGCAGAAGACAAAGATAATGCTCAATAGCGTGGCAAGGGAACAAGAATTTAGGATCACCAGTCAGCTTCTAGAGTTTGTAAAGGAGTACGTTTATCTAGGTCAATTACTCACAGGGGACCCTGATCACGAGAAGGGAAATTACAGAAGAATAAAATTGGGTTGGAGTGCATACGGCAGGCATTGCCAAATCCTGACTGGGAGCTTACCATTGTCGTTGAAAAGAAAAGTGTAGAATCATTGTATTCTACCGGTGATAACATATGGGGCAGAAACTTGGAGGTTAACAAAGAAGCTCGAGAACAAGTTAAGGACCGCACAAAGACCGATGGAACGAAAAAAATTAGGACTAACGTTAAGAGACAGGAAGAGAGCGGTGTGGATCAGAGAACAAACGGGGATAGCCGATATTCTAGTTGACATTAAGCGGAAGAAATGGAGCTGGGCAGGCCATGTAATGCGTAGGATGGATAACCGGTGGACCATTAGGGTTACAGAATGGATACCAAGAGAAGGGAAGCCCAGTCAAGGTGGGCAGAAAACCAGATGGGATGATGAAGTTAGGATATTGGCAGGCGCACGTTGGAATACGCTAGCCCAAGACAGGGGTAATTGAAGATCGCAGGGAGAGGCCTTTGTCCTGCAGTTGGCATAAGATATGGCGGATGATGATGATAATGATGATCTATCTATCTGGCCACCTACGACTTTGTGCTCTCATGGTCGTTTCGTTAACTTGGTATCTACTAAAATTGGCATACTATGACATGAGTATATGACGAACATAAATGATATGTCATGACATGCATGTCATATAGGTCATGAAACAGCCGCCTACGTCTTGGTGCTCTCATGGTCATTTCGTTAACTTGGTAGGTACCAAAATTCGTATAGTATGACAGGAGTGTATGATGAAAATAAGTGATAGGTCATGACATAAATTTCATGACATGCGTTTTATGTAAGTCAGGATAATGACCCAGCGAAAAAGATTGACACTCAAAAACCACTGAAATGGGTTCGGACGTGCGTACTAAGTGAAGGAAACACTACGGGATGCTGGTAGAAGACAGAGTCATGAGCATGACTCAGCAAAATGACTATGACTCAGCGAAACAAGATTAACACTCAAAAACCACTGGAACCGGTTCTGACGTGGGCACTAAGTGAAGGAAACACTCAATAAAGATGTTAGAAATCCAATGCATGCGCATTACTCTGCAAAATGACAATGACTCAGCGAAAAAACATTTACACTGAAAAGCCATTGAAATGGGTTCTGACATGGGAACTGAGTGAATTAAACACTAAGCATGATTGTAGAAGTCATAGTCATGAGCATGACTCAGCAAAATGGCAATGACTCAGTGAAGAAAGAATAACCCTATAAACCACTGGAATGGGTTCGGACGAGCGCACTAAATGAAGGTAACACTAAAGGATGATGGTAGAACTCATAGTCATGAGCATGGCTCAGCAAAAATGACAATGACTCAGCGAAAAAATATAAACACTCAAAAACCACAGGAGCTGGGTTTGAATGGGGTACTAGGTGAAGGAAAAGGCTAAGGTTGATGGTCGAAGTCATAGTCATGACCGTGACTGCGCAAAAATGACAATGACTCAAAGAAAAAAGATTAACACTCAAAAACGACTGAAATGGGTTCGGACGTCGGTACTAAGTGAAGGAAACACTTAAGGATGGTGGTAGAAATCATAGTCACGAGCATGACTGTGATATGTGAAGTGAGCGAGGCGATGCGAACATGGTGCGTAGGATAGCCAGGAGCAAAAGAGGATGACAAAGATGAAGTGCTGCATGAGTTTGACTGAAGCGCGCCGAGCGTAGCAAGAAAAAAGCAACATCTAAAGAAAGGTCTACGAGAGACTAGGACAAAAGAAGAGGAAGAGAAGAACGGAACAGCGGGTACGTGCCACGGTTTAAGATCATCATCATGATCGTGAAAGAGGAAGAAGACACGTCGGCGGCACACCCATATTTTTGGCTGAACTAGCAGCGATTATCTTAGCTCTGCGGAAACTTCCTTCAAATTACTCAACAGTGGTTATATTGACTGATTCACTGTCAGGATGTACATCGCTCACTTCATCTGCAGACACTACTATAACCAATACATTTAAATTGTTAACCCCTCCTAACTTAAGTCTGGTACGATTGGTATGGGTTCCAGGCTATCGTGGTATATTCCTAAATGAAATGGCTGACACACTTGCGCGGATATCTCTTGATGGACCAGTTATGTCTGTCATGCCTACTTTGGCTTATGTCACTGCGGCTAGGTTTATGCAATTTTCCCTATAACGAGGTTCTACAAAACTGAAAATCCAAATGTCGTAATTTATTCTTTTGTCCTTTTCGTGGGACAATAAATGGTGCCCCACACGTAGATTAGAGATCTCCATAACAAAATTACGCTGCCGAATCCCACCATAAAATTTTTACCTACACAGGTCCGGTCTGGCACCGTCCCCTCTGTGTCCTACCTGCCAGGAACCCGAAAACATTGACCATATGCACTTTCTATTATTTTGTCATCGCTTTAGGAATCAGAGGAAGAAATTCGAATTTTCATTCCGTAAATTGGGTATTTCACTAACTACTGAAAATATTCTCTCCTTCGGGGCTTCTTCAATGGGCTTTAGCCACAGGAACATCTGCGTGGCCCTCTGTGACTATATCTGTGACACAAAAAGACTACCCAGTTAATTCTCCAAATAAATAATTGGATAACTCATTAAATCGCTAATTGTTTCGAAATTATTCTAATACCACCAAAATTTTTGTGCTGTTTTTATACAATTACAATGATTTTAATTCTGTCTCTGCCCTGTAAATCTCTTTCCAAATTATCATAAACACTATACTTCACCCTGATTTACTTTTCCGTCTAGTTTTTTTTCCATCTCCCCCTTCCATTTAACCTTTAAGCGCCGGCTTCTTGGCCAATCCCCGTAGTGAGTAAGCGCCACGGATGAGGATCAAGCAAGCAAGCAAGAAGTGAAGGCGGCTAGGGTGCAGAGGTATGAGCTTGACGTGTGCTTGGACCCGGGCTCACGAGGCCTCTACCTGGCCGGCTCTGCACTTGCCGATGACCCGGCGTCTTCCCACCGCAGGCTGCGGTTTGCCCAACAGTGAGCGCTCTCCGGAAGCTGGAAGACGAGGCGCGGAAGAATGGGCTGCCAGGCGACTGGGCCTGGATGCCTAGGCCTTCCATTCGATCACAAAGGACCTGTTGGAGAAGGTCGAGGCAACCGTATCTGACCTCCTCTCAACGGCAAGACCTTGGTTGAGCCAGCGACACATCGACCAATCGAGACTTGCTCCCTTCGTCCGACCCTAGGCTTCATTTTGCTGGTGCCAACTCAGCATGCACTTCTGGACCACCAACCCCGCCTATAACTGATGAACGCACGTTTTACTTCACGTGACCTCCGCTTGTTTGCTACCCGTAGGTATCTTACTGAACTCTAGCTTTGTTCTTGAACTTATCCGTGTATCGCGTGCTATAACTGTCGTTGTAATCTTTTAGCATTGTTATTACTAGTCCGTGTATATAAGAGAGTGTTATTTTCTATTGATAAATGTTTCCCTTGCGTGTGGTTTGCAGCGAGCCTTGTCTTTTATTGGAAGCACCAAGGCGCGACCCCTTGGATGCGTTTTCTATCACACTATATATATAATTAAAGAACCTTAATCATCACAATAACTCAGCGAAAATGACAATGACTCAGCGAAAAAAAATTTGCACTATAAAACCACTGCAATGGGTTCGGACGTGGGTACTAAGTGAAGGAAACACTAAAAGATCGTGGTAGAATGAAGTCATAGTCACGAGTATGACTAAGGCTTTGGCCCTTTGCTCTCTTAGGTGTAGCTAAAGGGACTCCTGAGGACTCATGACATAAATGTCACGACATGCGTGTCATGCAGGTCATAAAAGAGCCGCCTGCTTCGCATAACATCGATTCATACAAAGCGTGGGATCTGCCGTTTTTTTAAATATGGTTATCGGGAACCTGGCTAGCATCAGCTGATGGCAGTTTGTACGGTCTGTCCGGATACAAATCTGAAATGAATAATCGCACTTTCTACCGTAGCGGCGGGTCAGCTGTTTCATCAGATCATCATTACCCTAAGTTCGATGCTACAATCTTGCTTTTGGGCACTTCTTATGCGACTCCATCGGGCTAGACCGCAATTCTCTGCCAGTCAGTAATAGCTGCATGCACTATAGTAGGTGCTATGTATCGCTCGCCGTCAACCTAGCTTGTGGAACTTTGTTCTCAGCTTCGCGCGCAGCCGCGTCTCGTGGGAAGCGGCCCGCATACTCCAAATTTGTGAGGACGGGGACTCGACGTCACCCTCGCAACAACAAAACTCTACGGTCTTCCTCCTCTGGACCCCGGCACACACCGACGTCCCGCTCGCGGGCAACGAGGCGGCCCACGCCGCGGCTCGAGGTCTCACTCGCCGAGCCGTGGCAGATTACGGGGCCGCCATCTCCGCCACCGAGTGCGGGGCGTCGGATCTGCCGGATCCAGACACTACGACAGACACGCTGCAACAACAAACTGGAAGCCTCGACTGATGCGTGTAAAGCGTGCGGACACAGAGCAACGCTGCGACACATGCTCTGGGAATGTGCCGGAAACAACGGTATTAAAACCGCCGCCGTTCGCGACAAGCCTATAACGGCAGACGTTACTAGATTAAAGGAAGCTTCGAGCTCGCTCATTCCCGCCGTTGCCCCGGCTTCTGGGGCTGCCGGGAACCTTCTCCGTCGGCGTCACCGCCGCTGGGA
Source organism: Dermacentor silvarum (assembly GCF_013339745.2). Taxonomy (NCBI): domain Eukaryota; kingdom Metazoa; phylum Arthropoda; class Arachnida; order Ixodida; family Ixodidae; genus Dermacentor; species Dermacentor silvarum. The sequence goes on along the minus strand of NC_051154.1, from coordinate 380,014,231 downwards.
GGCCGCCCTGAAAAGTTGGGGGGCCGTCCGGCAAGCCGAAGATGCTGCCCGAGTCCAAGGACTTCGAGCCGTCACTTGAGGCCACTAAAAGCAAAGTGCAGGCTCTTTAAATAAAGTTTATTTTTCCTTCTTCTTCTTCTCAACTTGGAAATATATTACATGCATTATTGAATGAAAATAAAAATTTTATAATTTGCGGAGAGTAACATTATTATTCTCGATTTCAACAGTCAATCTTGCTTTATGTAAATTCTGTACTTAGCTATGGCTTTTCTTCCCTAATTGAGACTCCAACAAGGCGCGATCTTTCTTCAACGCTGATTGATCACATATTTTCTTCATTCGATTCTGATTACTCTCCTGGAGTAATCGATAATGAAATAACTGATCATTACCCCTTGTTTTACTGCCGAGGTTTTGAAACAGTTAGCACTTATAAAGATATGTTAAATCTTCCTTCAAGAAAACACAATTTATTCATCAGGTCGAGACCCCAAACTGGGGTGTCATACATATGGAAGGTTGTCCTGAGAAGGCGTTTTCTATGTTCTGTTTCAGAATTACTAAATGCATTGATCAGTGCATACTCCAAGAAATGATTGGGTCACAGATGTCATATTGCGTTACACAAGAAAAAATAATCTTCACAAAAAAGTTAAGTCGCGATCCTTTACCATAAATTTGAGAAATCGCTTCAGTTCATATTCAAGAATTCTTTCTGCCGTTCTCAAGCACGCAAAACGATACTACTACGAAAACAAAGCACTTAAAAACGGAACTATACCAGGTGGATCTGGAAACTAATTAGGCAGTTTCTTGATAATGTTACGGGAAGGAAGAAGCGTACTAGTATTTGCAGATGGGTTTTAATGGCTGTGTATAGAAGCAAAAACCAAAATCTTCTTCGTCGTCTCCCAGGCCACCAACCATGTCCTCTTTCCACATTATACACTGTGACAATACCCCCGTCGGAAGAAGCGCCTTACTGGTGCGACTCACTGGTTCCAGAAAGGAACGGTTTGAGGCCGCTGACGTGGATGATGTCAGATAGATGTGAAGGCACCGTAGCATCCAGTGGAGACACTTCATATGTGACAGGCGTCCCCTGGCGGAAGATGCGATAAGGGCCGGTAGTATCGCGAGAGGAGTTTCTCCGAAAGACCGAATCGTCGAGATGGAGACCAAACTAGCACAAGAGAACCATGGTTGGTATTCGACGTCGTGGTGGCGCTGACGGTAACGGCACTTCTGACGTGTCTCTGCAGCAGAGAGACGAAGACGGGCAATGTGACGTGTTTGGGTCGCTGTGGTTATGACATCACTAGCGTCCTCTGTCGGCGAGTCGAGTGTGGTCGAAATAAGGGTCTCGAAAGGCAAGGTCGCTTCACGGCCGTATAGAAGGTAGAAGGGCGAATAACCAGCTGTGTCGTGGCGCGAGGAATTGTACACAAACGTGACAAATGGTAGAGCAGTGCCCCAGTAGCGGTGATCAGAGGAAACATACATCGCGAGCATGTCAGTTATTGTCCAGTCCAGGCGTTCAGTAAGACCGTTAGCTTGAGGATGGTAGGCTGTATGAAGCTTGTGTTTAGTAGCACAGGATCGAAGTAAGTCGTCGATGACTTTGGCATGAAAGTAACGTATATATATATATATATATATAGAACATTCAATTTCGCTCAATCAAATGACTGTGTTTCATATGTGCCTTTCTCTACACCGCAGCGAATCAGGTATTCAGGTGCGTGTGGAATATACATCGTGGACGTATTTCTGCAAAGCAATGCCATGGACGAGGTAGCCTAGAATAAAGATATGTTAAATCTTCCTTCAATATAACACAGTTTATTCATCAGGTCGAGACCACAAACTGGGGTGTCGTATTTATGAAAGGTTGTATTGAGAAGGCATTTGCTATGTTCTGTTTCAGAATTACTAAATACATTGATCAGTGTACTACTTATTCACAAGAAACGCATTGGTATTCTACTCCAAGAAATGCTTAGAACACAGATGTCATATTGCGTTACATGAGTAAAAATAATATTCACAAAAAAGTTAAATCGCGATCCTTTCACATAAATTTGAGAAATCGCTTCCATTCATATTCAACAATTCTTTCTCCCGTTCTCAAACGCGCAAAATCATACTACTACGAAAACAAAGTACTTAAAAACGGAAACTATACCAGGTGGAACTGGAAACTAATTAGACAGTTTCTTAATAATATTACGGGAAGGAAGAAGGGTACTAGTATTTATAGATGGGTTTTAATGAGTGCGTAGAGAAGAGAAAACGAAAATCTTCTTCGTCGTCTCCCACGCCACCAACCATGTCCTCTTCTTTCCACATTACATACTGTGACATTACCCCCATCGGAAGAAGCACCTTACTGGTGCGATTCACTGGTGGATTTGAGGCGGCTGACGTGGATGATGTCACATAAAGTTGAAGGCACGGTAGCATCCAGTGGAGACACCTGATATGTGACAGGCGTCCCCTGGCGGAAGATGCGATAAGGGCCGTAGTATCGCGTGAGGAGTTTCTGCGAAAGACCGACACGTCGAGATGGAGACAAAACTAGCACATGAGCACCTGGTTCGTATTCGCCGTCTCGGGGGCGCTGATCATAACGGCATTTCTGACGTGTCTGTGAAGCAGAGAGACGAAGGCAGGTAATCTGACGTTTGGGTCGCTATGCTTATGACATCACGAGCATACTCTGTCGGCGAGTCGAGTGTGTTCGAAAGAAGAGTATCGAAAGGCAAGGTCGGTTCACGGCCATATAGAAGGTAAAAGGGCGAATAACCAGCTGTGTCGTGGCGCGAGGAATTGTACGCAAACGTGACAAATGGTAAAGCAGTGTCCCAGTCGCGATGATCGGAGGAAACATACATCGCGAGCATGTCAGTTATTGTCCAGTTCAGGCGTTCAGTAAGACCGTTAGCTTGAGGATGGTAGGCTGTATGAAGCTTGTGTTTAGTAGCACAGGATCGAAGTAAGTCGTTGGTGACTTTGGCATGAAAGTAACGTCCGCGATCGGTGAGATGTTGACGAGGTGCGCCATGGTGTAAGATAACGTCGTGAAGCAATAAATCAGCGACGTCTGTAGCGCAACTGGCTCTTTTAATGGCAAAGCGGGTGGTATAGTCCGTAGCGACGGCAATCCTCTTATTTCGAGTTCGTCAGTGCGTCACCTGCAGAGATTTATGGTATATCTCCGTTTTCGTACGTCCTGGTGGTAAGCAAAAAAAAGAATATATATATATATATATATATATATATATATATATATATATTTGACTACCCATATCGCTCAATCAAATGACTGTGTTTCATATGTGCCTTTCTCTACACTGCAGCGAATGAGCTATTCAGGTCCGTGAGGAATATACATCGTGGACGTATTTCTGTGAAGCAATGCCACGGACGAGGTAGCTTAGAGTCCTGTTTCTCCTAGGTAGAGCGTATATCATGCTTAAATGCTGTGTAAGGAAAGTAAACACCTCTTACGACGTCAAAGTTCTTTGTTTTTCAGTCGTCGCAAGTCGCTTAGTGAACAATCGGGGCAAACCATGAGGCGTATAGAGCGCGAGCTTCAGCCAGGCTCCGACCATAGTCTCACGTGCTAGTAGTACTAACAATCTCGAGTGGAAGCATTGTCGCCTAATTTCAGAAACTGCATTTGAAGGTTTTAAGTTATTGCGGGCGTCCTCCGTGAGAGCTGTGCATAATCACATTTCAAACTATGCTTACCCTGCACCCTGTACACGTCGTATCCATATCGTGCGAGGATCGACGCTTTCCACCGACTAACGCCGCCGTGCACAAAAACCCGTTGTTTTGTACGTGTGCTGTTTCATCGTTGAAGCTGCCGATTAATTTGCAAAGCCAGCGGCAATTCCTCGGGAAAGCCTTCTTGCGCTGGTGATGGTCAAGCGTGAACCCAAGCACCACCTGTTGCTGCCGTAGCACGAGGTCACGGTTTCGATTTGCGGCTACCGTGAGCGCATTTCGATGGGACGCGGAATGAAAAAAAAAAGAATCACTGGTGATTTAGCAGTAAATGCGAGAGAAATGCGTTGCATTGTGTCGGCACCTCTTTGAAGTTACGGATCCGTGGTTTAAATTCCGTTCAACACATCGCAAAGGGTTCTTTCAGGCGCTCAATCTTCGAGAAGCGAAGTGCAAGTGACGGTGGTCCGTCCGGCTGCAATTGTCCCAACAACCATACACTCCCAGTTTGCTTAAGTGGCGCCGCATTTAGCTGCCTCAATCTCTATGGCAAAGGCACCGCTGAGCCTGTTGTATTCAGAGGATTGAACCCATATCAGTTCATGGATTCGTTGACCAAAAAATAAAAAGAAAGGAAAAGATACAGCACTACATAGAGAGACACAAATTGGGTGCTGAAGGACAGAATAAAACTACAGAACATGAGAAGCACATAACTGCGCGAATACGAAGATGTTACGAAAAAGAAATATTGCATATGAGAATATACAGTACGTACAATCGGGTTACAATAAAATGTCAAATGGAAATTAAAAAGGAAGAAAAAATAACGAAATATAACGGATCGCTGCGTGGCGGGCTTTTAAATATGCCGTCGCCTGAAAACTCAGCACCCAAAGATGACAACCATGCTAGCGAGGAAACTATATTACGTATCACACTTTTCTTTATTACGTATCACACTTTTCTTTCGGAAGCGTGTTTCTGGCTCCATTGAGCGTAGAAAAATGATTAGTGAAACACAGAATCAAAAGGGACATGGATAGAAAAATCAGGCAATTATTATGGGCAAATGAAAAAAAAAACAAGAATAATAAAGAAACACAGAAAGAAGAAGAAAGCTAAAAACGGAAGGCTGCCCTGATAGAAATTCTATTTAAACATTCTTCCCTTTTTTACTTCTACATGGCCGATCCCCCGAAATGGGTTGAGCCATACCTTTAGGTACCAAACCCAACCAAACCTGTGCCTGGTTCACAGCACACAACCAGAAGTAGCTAAGGACCAGACTCTGTGCTAGTGTTGGTGTGCCTTCCTATACGGGAACCATATACAGGAACCTTATACGGTGTAGTGTAGGTCATTGCATCCTAAAGGAGGCGCGCCTCTAGTTGGACACATACAGATCCTGCCCGTGACCTCCAAGCATTGCTTCGCTCAGATCACTCACCCAACCTTGCATGCTGTGAGACCTGTAACAATCGCCGCACGAAAGCGGTACTCATCGGCCGTTCACGTCGTGCCGGTCATCGCTGCGGCCGTCATCTTTACGGGATGGGCTCGTACGGCAGCGCCCATGCTCAGACACAGAGGTGCATCAAACAATGTGGGGCGTTCCGTGTGCAGAAGGCGCCGACGCCAGCGACACTGCACCACTCCCGCTCTCTCTAAGCGCTCTTCGCTACACGCAGGGCACTAAGTACACTTCTGGATTGCCGGCAAACGAGTACCGCGGATCGGTTCTCGCAACGCCGTATTTGTGCGCATGCGCATTACAGGTAGGGACCACTGACTCTCTTGTAGCATGACTTTTTCATTCGTTGTAAAGTGCTGGAACTCTTCTTCGGCACGTATGCGGAAAAGAGATGCTTTGAGGCTGCGTTTGTAAGCGGCGGAGAGAAATTGGTTAACGGCTGGGGCCACAAGCAGGCACGCATGATGGAAGATGGACGCGTGGCACTTCTACGACAGAGACCTGCACGGCAGCGCCATCTGCAAGAATGCCACGGTGCGGATAAGAAGTGCAACACTGCTTTCCGTATACGCTCTCTAATATGTACCCCTGCGGACCAGCGTGCAATGCTTTATTTTAATTATTGTTTGACTTCGAACACTTAAAAAGAAAGCGACCAAGTTCGGTCGAATCACGTCGCTGCAAATGAATTATCTGCCCAAGCCAACATCACTTGCAAGACAAACGCAAGCAATTCATTCACTAATTACACTAAATGCAATAACTAACTTCCTAATTACGAACATTGAGAAAAACGTTTGCACTGGAAGGTTGAAGGGAATAGTAATAAGAATCTAGTTTCGTTTTTCTGCGTTTTACAATAGCCATGTCGACCGAAATAACTGGCGTCAAATTCAGTTTTTCTGATCACTCACACGGCAACGCGAAGCCCGGCTCGCGGTGCAACCCCCCTGTGACGTAGTAGGGAAGCGTAAAATAAAGCTTTGCCCATCGATCTCTATTTAACGGGCAAGTTAGGCGAATTATTTGACGCTGGTTAATTCAGTCTCTGCAAGGCGATATCGAAATCTATAAACCATTAAGTAAACTCTTATGAAAATTCCCTTCAACATTCCAGTATAAACGTGTGCCGTAATATTTGTAAGTAATAAATAAATAATGCATTAGCTTAATTATCGAACGAATTGCTTCAGTTTTTATTGCAAATGTCCGCTTGGACCAATAATTCATCTGTATAGTGACGTGATTCGAGTAAACTTTGTGGCCTTTGTGACTTCTTGCTGGCTGCATCCATATACGATCTGAAAAGCATATATCGCCCCCCCCCCCGCCCCCCCCCCAAAAAAAAATTGGGCTGAGCAGCTGTGTCAACTTTCCGACGCAGGCGTGCTATCTAGGTGGTGTTGAGAAGGCAGACCCGTCATAACTGTTAATCAAGCGATAAAAACCTGTAAATTGCTTAACTGAGTTGAGCGTGTAGCACTGAAAAGTCGATACTGGTACATGAAAACATCTGAAAATATATTGGAATGGGCCATCACAAGTGTACTATAGCATAGACAACGAGAGCTAACTGACGGTAACAGTTCAGAAACACTGGACGGCGCACGAACTGTAGGGGACGACAGGCACGAGTCCTCGCCTTGACGATCGATGCTAATAAAATAACAATAATAAAACGGGTGGTAAACTGTTGCTGGCCCCTGTTGGACAACAGGAAGGCAGTCCGAGAAGTCGGAGTCACAGCCGACATCAGTCGGGGGAGGCTCGATGGTCTGAGCAGCTCCTTCACATCGTGCTCCGAACATGCGTAGGGTTGCTTCTGCTGCCACTCAGAGCCGCGAAATTGGCACGGGATACTGAAATGCCCGTCTGAACTCCAGATAACGACACGTTGCAAGCATCCGCGGCTGGGTCGTGATCTTCGACGTCGAAGGCTGCTTAGACATCGGCTCAAACACTCGCAGTCTTGGAGTGTCGCTCGCCGCGCTCGACTGCGCCGGGACCCTGGACGGTGCCATGGACGTTGCAAACACGGCGACCATGTGCGCACTCCCACTGCGCCGGTGCCGGCGCGGATGCAGGGAGCCGTGCGGGAACCGGAAGAAAAACTGGTCGCCGACGCAGCCTTCAGACGAAATCTTAATGCCCCCGGACAGCAAAGCAGCAGACTATCTCCGCACCGTGGCGACCAGCCGCCCGTCAAGAGCCTACAGCAAACTCGCCAGGCCTAGCGGACCATCCACCACCGCCTCCTCCTGCTCGTCCACCCATGTGACACCAGGACCATCTGCCTTTTTGGCAACGGTTGTGCGGGCATAGCGCCGGTCCGTGCTGCAGCAGTTGCGCGGCTCAAGAATGACGTAGACGCTGCGCAGGCGAGGATTGTCGACGCTGTGCAGGCTATCCCAGTGGTTGCACTTCTGTGCCAGGAGGTCGTCAAACTGGGTGAACACTTGCTGCTTGCCTTGGGTCTCGGCCTCCTCGATCAGCGGCTCCAGCGCAACCATCTCTGCTTCCACGGCCTCTGAGCAACCAGCCACCGAGGCCTCTGCAAGAAGGTATTTGCCGCACTCAAAGTTGCGCGGCTGCTCATTGTGCAGAGCCTCGAGCATTTCTTCGGCATCGAGGCACCAGGCTGCTTGCGATTTTATAATGTACTCACTTTAGCCCTGCAGCACCTGGACGGTCTCGCATATTGCTGCTTCCAGTTGCGGCTTCGAGTTCTCGACCATGCTGGTGCGCAAGACGGTCTTGTTGTCCCAGATCTGGCCAACGATCTGTATGCGCAGTCTGTATATCTTCCACGCTGCGTCGACTTCGTACTTCGCCCTGCCGTCGTCGCCGGGCGGGCCCAACTTCACGCTGAGTGATAGGTCGGGAGTTGCGGATGGGGCGTCGGTACGTGTCGCTGGACCACTGCCGCCACTGCCCGTCTCCTGCGGTCGCAGCAGGGCGTCTCGGCTGGCTGTCACCGATGCCAGACCGTCCTTAAGCTCTCGCACCTCAGCCTCGAGCGCAGTATTTTCTGTTTCCCCAGGGCCGTCGAGCTTACGCTGAAGGACTTCCACCTCGTGCTTGTACTCCTCGGTGAGCGCGTTGTAGATGTGCACGTTCACATTGAGCATAGTCGTCTTGGCCTGAAGCTCGATCTCGATGGCGCGCTCAGCATACTTCATGGTATTGTACGTTTCCATGTAGCTGAACTTCGGCGGCGTCACTGCTTAACCATGAGGGTGCGGAACGAGCCACCCAGCGAGCCTTCAAGAATGGAAGCCAGGCTGGAGCCCCGGTACGGCCCTCGCTGAGTCCCGTTTTTCGAGAGGGCGTCGATGCAGTTTCCGATGCCCAGGAGCGACCAGATGATCTTGGACGGCGGCTGACGCGGCGTTCTGAATGCGAAGAGCTATGCGGCTGCTGCAGCATCCAGTCCAGCCAGTTAACGAGAGCGCATTCTCATCGCTCGGGGCTCGAGCCACGCACACATGCGGGGCGCTGATGATGAGGGCGGATGAGGACTCGCGATGGCGATGGAGATGATGCTACAAGTATAATTCCTCCTCCGTCCTGCACCAAGCACGACAAAAATCATGCTTGGGGCAGTGTTGCCATTTTAGCGATTTTGTCGCTGGATTTTGCAACTTCCGGTCTGTTTAGCGGAAAGTTTTTTTTTTAATTTAGCGACGGGCAACTATTTTGAGCGGTTTGTCTGAACGAGTGACGACGTTTTACGATTTCAAGATTACGAAAGTTGCTTCCAAAATATTCTTGAACACATTTTAATATTCAAAAGCTGAATGTGAGCAGCTGAAATTCACTGTTACTGACGTGGTTTACGTGCTGAGAAAATCTTAGTTCTTGTGTTCTTCTGAATCCTGCTTCATTTGGAACAACGCAGCCTAAAAAAGGTGAACGCAAAATATCAGCTGTCATCGTCCTTGTTATGTGAGTATAGCATAAAATAAAAGCCCGCTACACATTGCTGGTAAATTCACTGTCTATTGCTCACACGCACAGACCTTATACATAGACAAATATGAGACGTTTCCGTAATGGATTCACGATACGCTAGCGTATATTATAATGTTCTAAAACGCCTAGATTACATAAAATTTAGTCAAATGCTTTAGCGATAATTTTAGCGACGTTCTTGTCTGACTTTAGCGGCACGCTTAAAAAAATGGCGGCAATACTGGCTTGGGGTTACGCGCACCTCACTGCCTTGCACTTGGCCGCATATGGTTTCGTTCAGACTACAAATATGCGGAATAAGGCGCCCTACTTCGTTGCGTAATACGAAATTGTACGTTGGAGCACGGGATCCATCCACATTGTCGGCACAAGCGAGTGCATAAGTGAGGCGCAGAAATGAGATTCCCGACATCCCCCGCATGACTCACAAGCTCAAAAGAAGCCAAACAAGCATAGTGCAGCGGATTCGCCTTGCTGTCGCCTTCATGAAGCGTTGTAGACAAATTATTGGTTGCAGTGACACTATCCCAAATTGTGTATACTGCCAGGTACCAGAAACACTTGACCATATATTTTACGTTTGTTCCGCGTACGCGCAAGGATGACAGAAACTTGTCTCTTCCATTGCGAAGGTCGATAAGAGGCCGCTATCTGACGAGTTTCTTTTAGGTCCTTGGCCCATAAAGGCCTGATAAAGGCCGATCCGCACGATGGACCAAGTCCGCGGGCCGATCAGCCACGTGATGCGACGTGACTGTCCGCCGTGGTCCGGTCCGGCGTAAAGCAGATTCACACGGCGGACCGCCAAAGCAGACGACAGAGCGGACCAACGAGCTACACTCTCGGCCACAGTGCTATCCCATGCTAACCCAAGAGGACATGGTGTTAGAAAAATCGCTGCTGCATGCGCACGTAGGCGGGAGGCGGAAGGGCGGATATGAAACGACTGGCTTTTGCAGAGCCGAAAACTTTGCATTTGGCTAAACGCACTGTGTTGCCAGACAACATTCGTTTTCTACGGAAAATCGCTGCGGTCTGCATGCGGTCCGCCACCGAAACTGAAGAGGGAAAAGACTCGGCGAACTGTTGGACTGCGAGGTCCGCGGTCTTGAGAGGACCAACGGCGGTCCGCACGAACCGGTGATTTCCTATCACGTGATGCGCGGACCGCGGTCCAAAACAGCGTTTTGGTCCGTCGTATGGATCGGCCATAACCAGTGACGCTATAACCTTAGTACAAGCCACTGGGCTGGGCGCACGGCTTTAGAGATGCCACAACGTTGTAAACGTCTATAAACACACCTCCTGCTCAAATCATCATCATCATCAGTCATTAGCCATTTTCTTCCCCGCCCCTTTTCCCCAGTGTAGAGTAGCAGGCCAGAGCAAGTTACGGATAAGGCCGACGTCTCTGCCTTTCTGTAAATAAATTTTTCTCTCTCTAAAGAAAAATATCTGCGGGAGGGTGGGGGGGGGGGGAGGCATTTGTAGCATTATCTTCAACACTGAAAGTCCTCATCCGCCATCATCATCATCAGCTTAGATACAATGTGCACTGCGGGCCGAGTGAGTAAGTACGGACTTTATTTAGCTGCTGAGGAGAAAGAAATGTCGATCTCGGCGATCTTAGTGGCCGACGACACGTGGTCCTATATCATATTTTCCTACTAGGCATGCGTCCGTGCCCAAAGGTTAGAGCATCCATCTTTGATGAGTGCTGGGGCAGCTGGAGTCGAAACCAAAAATCGTTATTTTCTTTTCTCATACTTCGATCTTGAAGCACAGCTATGGGCTGTCCTGTTGTATTTAAAACACAGAGTAACGATGCATCCGATGGCTGAATATCATCTTTATTTCATGTCCCCCCGCAACCATCCTGATCTTCTTTCCTATACATTTCCCCGGTTGATAAAAAAACTATCGCTTGCGTAACGCATAGTCCCTGAGCTTCAACGCAGTTTTTTTAACTCGTGCACTCTTCCGTGGGGGTTGGCCTGTCATTTTGTCCTGCATTGAAGACGGCTGAGTATTTGATTCACTGCTGGCTTGTGCTGCTCTTTCTTGCCGTGACGTAGAGGGACAGTCAGCATGTTGTTCACTCGTAAGAAATGCACTACCTTGAAGAGACTCGTCAGGTAGTGGTAGAGTCCATTCTAGAATATCAGGTCGATTGCCTGTGAACTTCTCCGCAGCTTCTGGTGTATCGCTTGAAATTTGGAGGCATTCCACACTCGACCGTGATCCAAAAAAAAAAATGAAGCTGGCCCTAGTTGCTCAATAATCTGCTTCGGTTTCGAAAAGCGCGAAGATATTTTCCCGTGAACTGACGACTTTCTCACGTGGACGTAGTCGCCGACGGCAAAGTGTCTTGTCCGGGCTCCGCGGCAACAGTCTGTGTAAAGTTTGGAAGAAGATGGTTTCGTCTGACACGCTGGTACAGCCATTTCATCGCCTGTGCTGGGTTTTCGTGAAATGAAGAATCCGGTAATCCAACAATGCTTAAGCGTGTTCGGAGCAGTTCGTCCGTGCAGCAAAACGGCGAGTGCAACTCCCGTTGTGGCATGAGGTGTGCAGCGGTAGACCCCCAAATTGTCTGTCACGGCGACACGGATATCACGCCGCTCGTATACTGCCATCTGGACAACAGATTTTAGGACTCTGTTGAACCTTTCTACAAGCCCGTTTGCTTGCGGGTGGTAAACCGAAGAAATTTAAGCAATGGCGCATGCCACATTCCTGAAGGAATTCTTCAAATTCAGCCGAGCTGAACTGCGTCCGTGGTCGGAAACTATTTCACTCGGGTAGCCTTCACGAGAAAACACTTGTAGCAGAAAGTTCTTGACCGTCGCCGTAGAAACTAGTCTTAAAAAAAACTTCTGGCCATTTGCTGTGATAATCAATAAGCGTCACTACATAACGGCATTTGATGGCAGCTTGCTCAAATGAGCCAATAATATCAATGACAATCTTCTCCCAAGGGTTGTCAGGGAAAGCTACTGGCTGCATAGGTGCTACGGTTGGCCGTGCTGATTTGTCATATGACTAGAAAACAACACATGCTTTAACCAGTTATTCTACGTGGTTATCCATCCGAGGCCACCAGTACAACTCTCGCAAACGGCTTTTCGTACGACTGATCCCCGGATGTGATTCGTGTGCGACTTCCACCAAACGACGAGTAAGGATACTTGGAATTACGATCCTGTCACCACGGTAAAGCAAGTCGTGTACAATGGATAGTTCTGCACGTACATGAAAATATGGCATTAGCTCCGCTTCCAGAGATTTTGTATCAGGCCACGAGGACAAAACAAAGTCCATGACTTTTGCGATTGTACTGTCAGATGCACTCTCCGCTTGTAATTCTGCAATGGTTAACATCGGAGAAAGAAGGCAAACAAACTCATCTTCGGCAACCTCATTGGTTTCTCCTTGCAAAGGCAGTCGAGAGAGCGCATCAGCCGCCACATTATCGCTTCCTTTACGGTACTCTACGGTGTAGTTGTAACAAAGAAGTCGCGCTGGCCAACGTGACATTCGCAATGGCCGATGTCCAACACCCTTGGTTGACAGCAAGGTGACAAGAGCACTGTGGTCGGTTCGCAGGACAAAGGGGCGACCCCAAAGGTGCACGTGCCAATGTTCACAGGCCCAAACACATGCTAAGGCTTCACGTTCGCCTGCAGAGTACTTCCTCTCTTGTGGGCTGAAGGTACGTGAGGCAAAGGCAACCGTCTGTAGAATTCTCTTGTTATCTTGTTGCAGCACAGCGCCCAGTCGATACCCGGAGGCATCGGTCGTGAAGATGGCGGGTAGGTTCAGGTCAAGTAAATGTAGAACCTTGCAAGTTGTCAGCAGTGATTTCAAACGGCAGCTGGCGTCCAAACAAATGGCTAGTTGCTTCTTCCGCTGTCTCACCTGCATGCTGAGCACGGCGACTGAACCGTTGCCGAGCCACGATGACGTTGACTGAACGCTTGAAATGATCCGAAAGCAGGGCGATTGCAGAGTCATACGCCTCATTCGTCGACCCTGTGTCACCTGTGCTCGAAGGATTAGTAGCGAGAGCAAAGCCAGACTGCAAGTCCGCTGGCTTCAGTGTAGAGAAGATCCGCTGCCCCTCCATACCAAGACATGTGAGCAGGATAGCTTTTCGGTGTTCGGCTGGAAGCTCTGAAGCTCCAGAAGCCCCCATGTACGTCTGAAAGGCCTGCTTCCACTGGTCCCATGGGACGGCCGGATGACCAGGCGAAGGCAGGAAAGGCGGTGGCGGTTGCAATCCCGGAATGCTCATTGTGGTGATGCAGCAGAAATGACCAGCACTCTTGCTCTTGCATGGGTTGAAATCTCGTCGCCAATATGTTGTATTTAGAACACAGAGGAACGATGCATCCGATGCCTGAACATCATCCTCTTTATTTCATGTCCCCCCGCAACCATCCTCATCTTCTTTCCTATACAACATGTCCGTCGGGCCCGCGACGCAGCAGAGAGGCTCGGCCTTTCTGTACCGACGTGAGAGCGGCCCGCTACGTGCTGACGCGCGTTACGAGGGACCGTAATAAAGTTTTACCATACCATACCATAGTTCGGACCTCATAATTTCATGCAGGAGGAAAACAGAAAACACAGGTTTATTAGCAAATAACAAAACTGCCTGGCGCATGTGAGCCACACAAAAAAGAAGGAAATCAAGAAAGTAGGGGAAACAATAAACGAAAAAAAAGGAAAGACACACAAGAGCATACATTCACTGTGGTTCATGCTATCGCAATACAGGGTATAGTATACTCACCAGTCCTAAAGCAAGAAGGCAGATTTGTCTAATTTATCAATAAATCTGCAAGAAGAATCACAATTCATGATGTCACCTAGTAATCTGTTCTACATATCCACAGGGCGCCGGAAAAATGAATATAAAATATTTTGCTCTGTCTGAAACTTCAGACAGAGCAAAACATTGTTTTAGGCATATGTCGTGACTTGTTCAGGCCGAAATGCGAGCAGGTGGCCTCAGATACTTTGATCAGTCGATATTTATGCCTTCAGGAAACATTGGTACAAGAACTACATAGAAGTAACATGTCGCCGCGAACGCAGGGTAAGTATATCGGCTTGTACTCGTAGAGCGGTCAAACTTTCTTTGAGGGAGTACTTTGGGTAAATAGGTCGAAGCTCTTTGGTTTGAATGTTTTTCTCATTTGTCTGTGAGATACGGTTGGTGTGGGTAGCAAACAATGTTTCCTTACTCTAATATAGACCTCATTAAAGGCTTGTATGCTGTTAGTTAAACGTAAGGAGGAGCAGCTAGCAGCTAACTTCCGGCGCGGAAACACCAACTGCTGAAAGCTGTTGCACCTATTATACAAATATGCTTATTGCCCGTTAATGAATCAGTAAATGTTAACCACATATATTTTACAATTTCGACGCGATTTAGACAAGAACCACTGAGGCTGTACTGAAAAGCTAGAGGATGCTTTTTTCGAATAACATTCATGCATGTATAGTTGGTGGGATATTGATTTGCATATCCCATGTGTCACACCAGGCGGCTGTATATTTTAACGATATATCCAGCTTAATGTGATGCTCTGGCCCACGCACGATCGTATACAATTGCAAAATCATCATCGAACAGTGTCACTGTTACACCAGTTTCGACACAATGATGAATATCATTCCCATAAATCTGAAATTTATGTGTGCCAATAGAAGGGAAGCGCAGTCGATGAAGGCAGAAAATTAGGTTGGGTGATGAAATTAGGAAATTTGCAAGAAGGAGTTTGAATCAGCTAGTGCAAGACAAAGAGTAATTGGAGACCACTGGGAGAGGCCTTCGCCCTGCAGTGCACATAAACATAGGGTTATGATGATATTGATGATGATGATAAAAAGGGAAGGTGTCAACAACGTACCCCTGCAGAGCTCCCGAAAATACCTGTAATCAGGGGCGTAGCCAGGGTAGGGGGGGGGGGGCAGGCTGGTGGGGCTTTAGCTTCTCGCGCATTTTTTTCTGGCTGGCATGCACCGCCAACCAAAGCAACCACCGGCGCCGGGGATTTTGTATGCAGAGTCTTTTTGATGCTCGAAAAGACATTTCGGCACGAACATTGCGAACTCCGGGTGGATTTCGTGGCAACGCCCTTGCACCTGTAGTCCCATAACGCAGGGAGCCCCATCCGAGCACTAGCTTTGAAGGGCTTTTCGATAGCGAGCGGGCGCGTTGCCGCATGTCGCAGCGGCCGCGGAATCGACGGAGCGCGTGGATTTCCATTCCGAAACTTTATGGGTATAAAAGTTATCGTAAATGTTTTACGGGAAAAGATGCACTGATATTTCTAAGGGCGTCTTTAGATTTTCAATTCTGGAACATTATGTGTTAATGTTTCTTATAAACTTGGGCCAACAGAGTGCCACTGGAGCTCTCGTGTCCAAACCGTTCCAGAAATGAAAGCAGGCACTCGCAATCCTTCCACACACAGGAAATACTAAATATGACCACGACTGTCAGCTGGCAGCTGATAATTTTCTCCAAACGTTTTCAGGAAGCGCACCCAATGTGATTGATCAGCTGGACCAGGGCAGGCAAAGTACAATAAGAGAAAACAGAAGAAAAGTTAAAGGCTTGTTATTGAGGCAGTTATTTTTTGTGGGCGCAAGGTCCGGCTCTCCGCAGCCATAGGGACAGGAGTCCTATGTATCTAAGCAAGCCTCCCGCTCAAGATACTGGTATTTTCAGCGCGCTTCTTCGCATGGAAGCTGATTGTGCAGATACATATGTGAAACACCATTGGAAAAGTTGCCACAGTAATGCCTAGTATTTAAGTCCAGATGTAGAAAACCAAATTATAGAAATTTGTGGTGAAATAATCAAAGTAGGCCTGGATGCAAAAGTAAACACTGCAGGCTGCTTCTCCATACTTGCTGACGAAAGGACGGATATTGCTGGAATCGAACAGCTTACTGTTAGAGCAAGGTACTTAAACAAGTATGCCAACGACATCGAGGGAGTGTTTTTAGGTTTTAGCACCGGAATAGATGCCCTCTCTCATTGCGACTGCAGGTTCTATGTAAATGTGTACAAACTGCTGCAGATTCTAGTCACCCGTCCAGTGACCATTGCCAGCGCAGGAGAGAATATTTAAATGCAGAGCATTTCTTTAACTCACATGTAGCGTGCGCCGTCCGTCCGCAACAGCTCGAGCACAGGTGTGCCCTCTCCCCCACTCCTCCTCTCCCGCATCACGCTTGCAGCACATGTATCGCCAGCGTTGTAGTTGAGTCGCGCTCTGGCGCAGCAAGCACCGTAGGAACAGCAGGTGCTGGCGTGATAGCGCGCCCTGTCTCCACCCCCTCTCCCTCTAACGCGCGCGCTAGGAATATAAAGCGGGGTTGGCGCGGGCGCCACTCGTCAACTCCTGCGCTCTCTTCTCTTTGCGTTCGTCGGCGGTCGCAGTTGATAAGCGATGGAAGCAAGACCTTCAACTAGTACCTCAACGCAATCCAACATCAGCGCCGAAGCACCAGTTCAAGACATCGTACTATCGTCTTCGTCCACGGCGGCAGAAGACAAGGTGGCGAGGCGGCGCGCTGCCGACGCCGAACGCAAGCGTCGTAAGCGTGCTGCCGACCAAGGTAAATATACCTGGTAACGAAGCTTCCATAGAAGGCCCATACGCTCAAAACATGGCGGTTCATTGGCGGTTCATTGGGCTTAGCGCCATCTGTGTGAGGAGGGAACACTTCCGGCGGAAGAAAAAATAATGTGACGTCATATCCGCTAAAAACAGAAGTGACGTCATTTTGTTCTCAAAGGCGCGAAATTTGTTTTCGGAGGCCGGCCATTACAGCTGTATATTAAAATGCCCCGCCAAACGACTTGGTGGGCGTTCCGAGCTTTCAGCACGGAAAGTGAGACAGGAAAAGGTCTGCCGTACGGGTGTCGAAATCGCATCCCTGCACTAAACATACTTTCTTTGGAGGCCGACGAACGCTTTCGGCGTAGTGTGCTCGTCCTTTCGTCGACGCGAAGCCCGTCGACCAGCGCTGTCGCACGAAAACAACTAAAGTGAACAATTATCTGGCGGTCGCAACTAACTGCTTTTGACTGAACAGGTTAAGAAGGAATGACACTACCCGCGTCACCAAGTTTAGGCAAACGTCGATAAGCAAAACAACACAACAGGTGAGGGGGGCGTATTGCAACAGGTGAGCGTTACGAGCGCGCCTTTCTGCACATTTCAAAAGCTGCATTGCATTGCAAGTGTGTGATAGCAGCGTGAACGCCCGCCGCTATCGATGGGCGCTCTTGCGGTGGGCGCTGAAAAAAAGGTATTTATTGATAATGATGAAGTGAAACAGAATTGTCACTTCTTTTCTCACCATCCGTATATAAAATTGATTAGGAACTTTATTTTCATTGAACGAATCTCTGTGTCTCTCTTTAAGTATAAAACGCTTTTTTCTTTCCCAATGTTTGTTCCCTCCAAACATAGTCGTGCTTCAATCGCTGCTCCCATAACCACCCTTGAAGATGCCGGTGACAATTTGTTCTGAACCGCTTTTCGCTCGAAGCTTCGCGACCTATGTGAATCGACCTTGGTGCCGACGCCGAACTTCGTGAACGAGAAACCGCGGCCAGGCGTCAACGTCGACAAGCGGATCCCGAGCAGCGTGCACGAGAAGCCGCGGGCAGGGGTCAGCGTCGGGCCGCGGACCCCGGCGTACGGGAACGAGAGGCGGCGGCGAGCAAGCGTCGTCGTCTGGAGGCCGCCGCCGCCGCGGAGCCCGTCGCCCCGGAGGGCGCTGGCGCGGAAGCCGTCGGGAAACGTCAACGGGACTTTGGGGGTGCCGACGCGCACTTCAAACGCGAGTTCCTGGACCGGAGCTTCGGGCACAGCTGCGACGTGTGCGACCGGCTGTGGTTCGACAACAACTTAACCACGGTCGGGAACATGCGTAACGCGGCGCATCGCACGAACGCCTTGCGGGTTCTTTGGAGCGCGTTCGTCGTCGACGCCGCCAACAACAAGCCCGAGAACACCGGCGATAACGTCAGCGACGGCATCAACGATAACGACGGGTTCAGCGGCTTCGTCGTCAACGGCGGCGGCGACAACGGCACCGGCAACAACAACGGCAACAACGGCGGCGGATGCCTGGACGGCACCGTCGCGTTGGCGTGCGTCATCCCCGTCGTCAGCAACATCGACGACGCGCACGCCGCTTCGCTGGAACGGTTCCGGGCGTTCGCGGTGTGCGCCTCGTGCAAGGACTCGCTGGTCCGCGGCGTCGTCTCTTCGATGTGCGTCGCCTACGGCTACAGGTACCCTCCGCGTCCTGCGCACCTGCCGGAACTCAACGCGGTGGAAGAACGGCTGATCTCGCCTCGACTGCCGTTCATGAGCATCCGGCGGTTGACGCGGGCGACGGGGCCGTACGGCATCAGGGGGCAGGTGGTAAACGTGCCGATCGAGGTCCCCGAGGTCGTGCTCCAGCTAAAATAATAACAACTTTACGTTACCTACGTACGATTCTCTCTTCTCTCTCAACCCAGACCACCACCACCACACCATCACCACTACCACCACACCAACAACACCAACACCACGGAACCCCACTATGATCTGCATTTACACGTGTCCCTCGCGCGGGGGCATGCGACGGAGTTTTTTTTAACAGGAGATTACTAAAAAGCTACTTGCGCTCTACCATGTCTAAGGAACGCATGGTTTGGCTGGCGCTTCTATACGCCCACAGAGATGTCGCCATCAATGTGTTCGAAGTGATTGACCGTTTCGCTAAACTTCCCACCGAGTGAAGTTTGTCCTTTATATAGCGAAGCATCAAAAATCAATGCAGGTAAAAAACTCCGTTCGTTCAGGTCCATAAACTCATAATTATGAAAACGTATGACTGTTCATTACCTTTTAAAACCCCAGCAATTTAGCCGCTTATTCTAAGAGTTAGCATCATGATCAAAGTTATCATGTGAATACGAAAATTACGACGACATAAATAACCAATTTTGAGCGACCTTGCTCATTGAAAGCCCGGCCCACGCGGCGTTTCCCAACAAACACACTCGGATATTAGGTAGTTCAACTTGCCGCATCATCTGTGGCTTTAGTTTGGCCTTTTTCCTCCTTTTGAGGTACCTGCTCTTACTTTTTTTAGACCGAAGCTATACCCTTATCTAATTTCTGGTGCAGAGTATTTGTTGCCGCTCTTATGGCTGTTAAATTACACATTTTCATACTGATTTCTGCATTATTCCTCTATTATTGTACCCACATGGTGCTATCGCGACCGAAGCACGGTGCATGTACATATCACGATTTATGCGATCATAGTTTTGTTCTTGCCTGGATCGTCTGTCTTTCTATGCATAAAGTTTGCTATCTGTGACTGCGCAACAGGTTTATTTGTCTTGTTTGATGCATTATATACAGTGACGTTTGCTTAAATATGTAGATTTATTGGAGAATTATACGTATATTTAAATATCTTGTTGAAAGGTTTTGTGTATACAAGCAGTGAACTTTCTTTCCAGCGACACTTTTTTGCCCTTTATCAAGTTGTACCTTCGCATTTGCATATTTCATTCTATCTTCCCATTCCTAATGTATATTTTGTAGAACTCCGGCGTTCTATATCTACTCATTGTTGCGACTATAATCTCGGTGTAATTACAATACACGACCGGTAACAGCGGCTCCCGACCGGTAACAGCGGCAACGAAGGACAGCGTCCTTGAGGTTATCCCTGGCCGTTGCTTATGTGCAAAAATGTAAACAAGGTTCTTGAATGACAAAGATTCATTAAAATATTTGTCCTCAACTTGTTTATTTCATGGCCTTTACGTTTTTCATATCAGCTGCATGCACTGCTTTGCTGCTTTCGAACTGATATAGTTGTAAAGTTTATGTGATATCTTATTTACTTATTAAATAGACAAAAGATAACGTGGATGCATCAATATCAGTTATTTCTGTCACAATTTTGGGACATAAGAATATATTCTTTTATGGAAAAAACACATATTTTACTTGACAGTGCGTAGCGTTCAGTAATTCGTTCGCAGCATTTAATATACAATGGCATGGGCAATGGCAATGCAGTTATTATTCATGTATTTGAACCCTCGCAAAATTCTACAAGGAGGAGGCCGTGCTGTAACGTGAGCCTCCCTCCCCGAACATATTTGTGGCTACGCCACTGCCTGTAATGCAATTAAAGGCAAAGAAATGTAATTTCTCTTGTAGATAAATGCATTGCAGTTGAATAAATTTTCTAATATGTCCACCTTATGACGACACACATATTGTGAAAAGCTTGTTAGAAACTTGTTTCATCCTTTTCCTTTGTGATTATTCTTGTGTATCCTGCTCACCCTGCTTGGACTTCTTGTCCGCAGTATTTTTAAAATAAATAAATAAAATTTATACGTGGTGTCACAACTATCATGCACCAACATTTAAAGAAAGAACAATTGCGTCACTCGATTTCCAGTACAGTGGAGCAGCCGCCAGTACATGTTTCGGTGTTGAGATTTAATTAGGTCATTTTAAATAATTATCTAACTCGAGAAGTAGTCTTCTAATTAAGAAAGTATCAATGAGAAAATTGTAGAGCAACATGAGAAACCCCCGACACAGCTTTCTGTTGCTGAATACGTGCTACATAAAAGTTTTTCCGATCGGGAAAGAAGCCCACGAATGTACGCAAAATTGCCGCGCGACTGGCCCCTCGAGGGACTTTGCGTCTATTCGGGGGCTTCTTTCATGCTCGGAAAAACACTTTTATGTAGCACGTATTGAGCAGGTTGCAGCCGGTTATGCAAGTCATATTGTACAGTAGCTGACTGGCGCACGTGGCAGATACAACGCTCATTATCGCGTCCGACGTCATCGACTAGGAACAACTCAAGCAACATCTTCCCGAGCGACAGCTGTACTTAAGGAGCCGCCGGATTTCGTGCCTTCCATTTGGGAGCAGATGGTGTGGCTACGACAGCGCGCCTAACTACTTCATCGTACTTTGTACAGGTTGGTCACCCGACCCTTCTGCAATTATTTATAAGCCTGTTGCCGCTACCACTGCTGCCATTAGTCTACTGTTGTACAATGTTTCAGAATGCCGTCATGTGGGCAGATCTATAGGTAAAGGTACTGCAGTCCTCCGTACAGAGATTTCTTCTATGAAAGAAAGTATGAGCATGATTATTACGCTATACACGAGTCCATGAAAAATCAGAATTATTCTCTCACTAAAGAGACCAAATGACTGAAGGATGAAAATTAACTGTTGTCGAAGCATCTCTCAACTCTGGAACAGTGCTCTCGTTTAAATAATGTCGAGATAAAGGGCGTTTCCGATACGCAGGGCGAAAATTGCCTCGCAGTGGTGTAGGCCATTGGTGATAGGATTGGCTGTTCTATGATTGAAGCCGACATTGACGCCGCGCATCGTGTTCCTGCTAAAAAGGACACGAACATTATTGCACATTTTTGTTCAAGAGCTAAGCGCGCCGATTTTGCTGGCAAGGCCAGGTTGACTACGTCAGCCATCGGTTTTTCGCAGATTAACAACAAGCCAATTTTCATCAATGATCACCTCACTCCTGATAACCAACGACTCTTTGCGCAGGCTCTTGAGCTCAAAAAAGGTGAAGGTTGGAAGTACCTTTGGACTGACAACTGTGTGATTAAAGCTAGGAAATCAGACTGCAGCCGCGTCTAGCGCATTAACGGCCTGATTGATCTGGCGATCATTCAGTAATCGTTAAAGTAATTTTGCAATTAACCACAGCTGCTGTTTTCCCTTTTTGCCGTTATGTTTTCTTGTCACCAAGTGAAAGCTTTGTTGCAAGATAAATCCCCTGCGTTCTCTTTCCTTTACTGCAACATTCGTAGCTTACGCAAGCATCATGACGATCTACTGAACTTTCTTTCCATGCTTGACCACCCTTTTTCTTCGATGTGCTTATTGGAGACCTGGCTAACATCAGCTGACGTAAATTTGTATGGTCTGTCTGGATAGAAATCTGAAATGAATATTCGTACTTCCCGCACCGTAGTGGCGGGTCGGCTGTTTTCTTCAGATCATAATTGCCCTACATTCGACGTTACCATCTCGCATTTCGGGACTTGTTATATGAATCCATCTGGCTAGAGTTTTGTCAGTCAGTGATAGCTGAAGTGTATTAGATGCTATGTATCGCTCACAGTAAACTTAGTATGCGGAATTTTGTTCTCAGCTTGAAGATATATTACATGCATTAACGAATGAAAATAAAAACATAATAATTTGCGGAGACATAAACATTATTATTCTCGATTTCAACTGTCAGTCTTGCTTTATGTAACTTGTGTATTCACCTATGGCTTTTCTTCCCTAATTGAGACTCCAACTAGGAGTAATTTTTCAGGCTCTTCCACGCTGATTGATCACATATTTTCTTCGTTTGATTCTGATTACTCTTCCGGAGTAATCGATTATTCAATCACTGATCATTTCCCCTTGTTTTATTGCGTACGTGCAGAACCAGTTAGCAATTCTAAAATTATGTTAAATCTTCATTCAATACAACACAGTTTATTCATCAGGTTCAGACCACAAACTAGGATGTGGTATAAATGGAAGGTTGTCCTGAGACGGCATTTTCTATTTTCCATTCCAGAATTACTGAATGCATTGATCAGTGTACTACTTATTCACAAGTTACACGTTGGTTTTCTTCCCAAAGAAATGCTTGGATCACAGATGCCCATGTTGCATTCCATAAGAAGAAAAAATAATCTTAAAAAAAGTGAAATCGCTATCCTTTAACACAAATTTGAGAAATTGCTCCCGTACATATTCAAACATTCTTTCTGCCGTTCTCTGGCGCGCAAAACGAGACTACTACAAAAAAAGATGCTTGAAAACAGAAACGACACCAGGCGTAATTGGAAAATAATGAGACAATTTCATTATATTAAAGAGTCTGCTTCGGGCATCAGAAAAATTGTCCTCGATGATCGTGAATACACCAAAGATACTGATGTTGCTAACGCATTAGTGGCCACTTTGTTGCTCCTGATAACAGTCCTTCAGCTATATGACACGGGTTCTCTCACTAAAGAGAACCGTGTCGCCGGAAGCCCACCGCTTATTATAAGGGGTAGAGATGTCCCCCGGCCTGGTGCTCGATTACTTGTGGGGTTTTGCATCTCGAAAGGTGCCTTATAGAGATTTCCAGGTCTGGTCGCCGGGTATCCCTAGTCCAATCACAGACGGCGTTGTTTTGGAGCATCAGCCGCGGCTGTGGGAGGTAGACTATAGGCAAAGGTTATGTACAGAAGGACAACATGCAATATATTGTGCTAAACGTTGACGTACAATGCCCACATGTCGGCGAGTGTCTTGTTTAGGCGTTCCATAAGGCCATTCGTCTATTGGTGGTAGGCGGGTGTCCTCCGGTGACTAGTCTGGCTGTACTGCAGAATTGCTTGAGCGAACTCCACTGTAAAAGCCGTTCCACTGTCGGTGATGAGGAATTCTGGGGTACCATGTCGAATCAATGTTTTCGATGAAGAATTTCGCCCTTTCGGCCGCACTACCTTAGGGCAGAGCGTTCGTTTAAGCAAAGCGGGTAAAGTAGTCAGTAGCCACGACGATTCATTTCTTCCCTGATTTTGACGCCGAAAGGGCACCAATACGTCCATCTCGATCAGCTGGAACCGTCGGCAAGGAGTTTCTATAAGTATAAGGCAGTCCCTCTGGGTTTGGTGGTGTCTTGCGTCGTTTACAGTCTCGGCATGTCTTGACGTAAAGAGACACGTAAGCGGGCAGGTGCGGATACTAATACTTCTCTTGTATCCTCGCGAGCATACGGGCGAATCTGAGCAGCCCTGTGGTCGGATCGTCATGTACTGTGGGCAGAACTTCTGGCCGCGGTGCTGAGGGCACAATGAAAAGGTAGAGAAGGTAGTTTGTGCGAAGTTATTGGCGAGAAAATTTTCACAAGGGCATCTTTTTTCAACGAAAACGAAGACAACTCACGTGTACACACCCTAGAGATCAGCTGGATTTTGCCTTCCCACTACTCGACAAGGCTTCTTGTTTCTGTGTCGGCTCACTGCTGTTCGGCGAAGTCATCTGCTGTAAGTGTTCCAAGGAAGGTGTTGTCGTCATGTTGGTCTTGCGACGGCGGGTCAATATGGGCGCGGGACAGACACTCGGCATCATAGTGCTTCCGTCCTGTCTTGTAGATCACAGTGACGTCGAATTCTTGCAGTCTAACACTCCACCGTGCGAGGCGGCCTGAAGGTTCCCATCATTTTTTTTCGCGAATACTACGGGACGAGAAGAAAAATAACCGAGAGGCCCGATTTAGTAATCATATCATGAGAAGCCAACAAACAATGACACCAAGGACAACATAGGGGAAATTACTTGTACTTACTAATTGAAATAAGAGAGAGAGAGAGAACTTTATTTCCGGCAGGTTGCTGGGCTGGGTTCCCACCTAGGAGCCAGCGGAGAGACCGTGTCTCCCGGCAGCTTCCTCGGCCTGCTGGATAGCCCACAGTTGCTGGTCCAGGCCTGAACTGAGCAGCGCAGTCTCCCAACGCGCCCGAAGGCCCTCATTGGAGGCCGTGACCCCAGTATTGCTGATTAATGCTGGACATGCCCATAGGAAGTGATCTAGTGTGGCTCTGGTGTTACAATACTGGCATAGATTGGTTGTATATAATTCGGGGTATATATGGTTCATGATGACAGGGTTCGTGTATGTTCGTGTTTGTAGCTGCCGCCATTGAACGGACTGGGCCCGATTGAGCTTGGGGTGAGGCGGTGGATACTCACGCCTTTGCATTCGATAATGTTGAGTAATGTCACAGAATTTAGTGAACCGATCGTCCCATTACCACACCACCGCGGAGGTGTCCGTTCGGGTGGCTGCTTCTTCGAACGCGGCTCGGAACGTGAGACCTCGAACCACGTTTTGCGCCACCTCGTTTGGACTGAACTCCGGTTGATCAAGAGGTGTGTGGGCTGGGATCCAGAGGATTTGTACGCATTTGTCTGCCTCCTAAGTTTTGCCTGTATTAAGGATCCGCAACGCCTCAGGGGAGATTCTGCCGTTGGCGTAGTTTCGCACAGCCGTTTGAGAGTCGCTGATGATATACGAGGCATTGGTGTGAGCTATCGCCAGCGCGATAGCCACTTCCTCCGCCGTTTCTACGTGTCTTGTGGCGATTGATGCGCTTGCTTTGCATTGGTGTGTGTGGTCTACGACCGCAGCTACGAAGCGGTGACGGTCCCGATAGCGTGCTGCATCGACAAAGAGCGCTTCCTCGTTGTGACCAAAACTCTTAGTCATAGCTTTGGCTCTACTGACGCGTCTGCCCTCGTTGTGTTCGGGGTGCATGTTCTTGGGTATCGGTGGATCTGTGAGTTTAGTTCGAATATCGCGTGGTATGTCATGTTTGTCGCCGTGTTGGGTGTGGTAAGAGATGCCGAGACTCGCGAGTATCTGGCGGCCTGGCTTAGTCTTGGCCAATCACTCGTATTGTGATATTTGTTGTGCCTCGATAAGCTCCTCGAGGGTATTGTGTAATCCCAGTTTAAGAAGGAGGTCTGTGCTGGCGTGTTGCGGCAATCCTAGTGCTTGTTTATGTATTCGCCTGATGAGGCTGTTGAGTTTTGCCTTTTCTGCGACGAACCATCGGTGATAGGCTGCCTCATACGTGATCTGGCTGAGTACGATTGATTGGATGAGGCGGAGGATGCTCTTTCATGCTCTAGCCTCTTTCATGCCTTTGTGTTTATTGGTGATGCGTTTAATAAGGCGCATCGTGTTCGATACTTTTGCGCCAATGTTACGAACTGTCTCGCCGTTTGTGCCCTTACTCTAGATGGTCAGTCCTAACACCTTAATTTTATCCACGGTTGGTATGATGCGACCGTCGCTTGTCGTGAGTGTTATATCGGCGTGTGTCTGTGCTTGGTGATGCTTGGGTGGTCGGCCCTTGAGTGTAGGGCGATATAGCAGTAGCTCGGATTTCTCCACCGAACAGGATAGTCCTGTCCCTTGCAGATACCGTTCTACTGTGTCAATAGCCTCCTATAATATTTGTTCTAAGGATCCATCACTGCCCTCGCATACCCAGAGGGTGATATCGTCGGCATAAAGAGTGTGATGGAGTCCGGCGATTGTCTGAAGTTGTGACGGAAGGCCTAGGAGGGCGAGGTTGAACAGCATCGGAGAGATCACGGAACCCTGCGGGGTGCCCACGCTTCCCATGGTTATCTCGGACGATGTGAGCGCTCCTACGGTGATGGGGGCGGTCCTGTCCGTTAGAAAGGCTCTGATATAATTGTACGTGCGAAGGCCCAAGTTTAGGGTGTTGATCTGATTTAGGATGGTGCTGTGTGTGACGTTATCAAAGGCCTTCTTAAGATCTAGGCCGAGAATGGCCTTAGTGGAGCGGCCTGTGCAGTCTATGATGTGGTGTTTCAGCTGCAGCATGGTATCCTGGGTCGAGAGATGCCTGCGGAAGCCGATCATGGTGTATGGAAATAGGTCATTATCTTCTAGGTAATTTGTTAGTCTATCCAGGAACATGCGCTTCATCAATTTGCCCATGCACGACGTTAAGGAGATGGGCCTAAGATTGTTAGTATTTAGTGGTTTGCCTGGTTTAGGAATGAGGATCACCTGGGCCTTTTTCTACTGCGGGGGCAAGCTGCCGGTTAATGTACTATGTGAGTTGCGTGATTGACTCTTCGTCAAGATTACGCAGTGTCTTGTAGGTTATGGTGTCGGGACCTGGGGCAGATTTGGAGTTAAGTTTGTGCAGGGCGGCGCGGATATCCGCCTCGGTGCATTCCTCGTCTAGGGTGGTGTTGGCCTGGCCTGCGTAGTCTGGGTGCTGCTGAGGAGGAACCTGAGAGATGTATTTGAGCTCTACCTCCCTAAGGAATTCCTCCTCTGTGCCCTTGTACGCGTGTATGAGTTTGTTGATTCGGTGGGCAGATTTGTTGTCTTCTGGATCAAGTAGGAATCTGAGAAAACGCCACGTTTTACCTAAACTTAATTGCCCGTCCATTGCATTGCAGGTTTCGTCCCAATGTTGTCGGCATAGCTGTGTTGCATACATCTCTATCTCCTTATTGAGGAGCGCTATGCGTTTCCTGAGGTTTCTGTTGTGTTTCTGTGTCTCCCATCTCTTTTTGAGCGATTGTTTTGCCTCCCACGTGTGGAGGAGCCGGCTATCGATCTCTTCGAGTTGTGCCTCAGGAGGTACAGTGTGTGTGGCGTTGTTAACATCCTGTTTAAGGGTGTCAGTCCAGTGTTCTATGTCGTCGATGGGTTGGACCTGGTTCTCGCGTGATTTGCGGAACTCAGTCCAATCCACTAGCTTGAGCTGTTTTCCCGTGGGTTTACGTGGGCGGCCCTGAACGTGTATCGCGATGATGTAGTGGTCGCTTCCTAGGTCCTCTAATGTGTTCTGCCAGGTGGCTGCGGATGTGTTTCTAGTGAACGTTAAATCGGGTGTTGAGTCTTTACTGGAGCTAGTGCCCAGGAGGGCTTAACTCTCATCACCAATCCTAATTGAAATAAAGAAATGATGAATTAATGGAAATGAAAATGGATGAAAGAACAACTGGCCGCAGGTGGGGAACGATCCCACGTCTTCACCTTACGCGTGCCACGGCCGCTGGATAAAAAAAATCACAGCATATCCACGAAGTGAATGATGAGTGGGCGAAGCACCGGGGGATCATTCGGGTAAACCACAGCTACGGACGAGAGATAAAGAGAGCGCGCGTCGGGAACGAGAGACTCAAGGTAGTTTTATCAGCTGTATAAACTTGGACATGCAGCAGCACCAGCAACGCGCAGAACTGTTGTCGACGCGCAAAGTGGAACCGGAAGTGGAACCGGAAGCGGAACCGGAACGCCATCTAGTGAACACTTTATAAAACTACAGGTGGCTACATACTAGTACTACTACTACTACTACAGAGGAGGGAACGACCCACACCCTAAGGAGCTTCGCCCCTAAAAAAAGGTGCGGCCTGCCGCGTCGTGCGCGCGGCTATAAGAGCGAACGCGACCACGGCCAGACTCGACTCCACCCTCCGCGCTTCCTTAGGGAGCGCGGAGGGTGGAGTCGAGTCCGGCCGTGACGTGACAGCCGTAGTTGCATTGTCGGCCGCTTGGCTGTCCCGAACGGCGCTGGCTGAGGGGGATGGAACGCTTCGGCTTGGACGCGCGACGGCGTTCCAAGCGCGTTCCTCACGCATTTGCTATGCCGATGCCAGACAACAGACCCCGGCGTGTGGCGCCGCGGGGAATCACACCGTTTTCGATGCACGCGGCAGGCCGCACCCTTTTTTATTTATCCAGCGGCCGTGCGCGTGCTATGTTTTTACAACTATAACTAACCCTGGGAATGTTAGCCAGTGCCACCATTCACAAACCTAGGCGGAGGAGGTGGAACATCCTTTCTGCCGCAGGCGTCACGAGTACGTGATCTTTTTGGATGCTAGCAACTGGTCAATAAACCCACATATGCTACCTGAAGGCATCAATGTTGCCGGATTGGAGCCCTCGTTATGTAATGAACGAGAATAAAAGGAACCGGGAAGCCCGATTTATTAATCATAGCATGAGAAGCCAACAAGCAATGACACAAAGGACAACATAGGGGAAATTATTTGTACTTTGTTGCTTTTCATCGATTTCTTTTTTCATCCAGTTGATTTTTCATCCATTTTCATTTACAATAACTTTCATTTCTTTAATTCAATTAGTAAGTACAAGTAATTTCCAATATGTTGTCCTTTGTGTCATTGTTTGTTGGCTTCTCATGATATAATACTACGGGAGGCACACATGGACTCTTGGACGGCTGGATAATTTCGTCGCGCAGCATTTCATCTACTTGTTGCTTTATGGCCTTCCGTTCTCTTCTCGAAACTCGGTACGGGCGTTGGCGAAGGGGTCGGGTGTATTCTTTGGTTACTATGCGATGCTTAGCAACTCGTCTTTGTAGAATCCTCTGTGACGCCAAACTCGGTATTTGTAGCGTCGTAGGAGATTTTCCGCTCCTTTTTACGCTGGGAAGACTTGGACTGATGTCCAAAGTTGGTTCAGAAACTAGGGCCGTCGAGGAAGATGTGGCTGAGAGGACGAAATTATTGCTTGCTTCAACAATTTCTTCTTTGTATGCGATCGTCGTGCCCTTGTTGGGGTGTTTGTATTCCTGGTTGCCAATTCGAGGAGCAGGCCCGTGGGGACGAGGCACTCGCCAAGGAGGTGAGTGCCTCTGTACAAGAGCCCCAGCCCCCTCTTAATGACGTCAATTTCGTCGCATAGTTAACCGTCTGTGCACCGTTTATGGTGCATCACGTGCCCACTGTGTGTGCGAGGGGGCAAAGCACGTTGCTTGCAGACGCAGCGGAACAACATGGCACTGCGCCCCTGGTATTCCTTTTTCCCCACACAACATCCGGGCCTATGCACTCGCTGCATTGCATCGTATATTAGTGTTTATGCTTTCTTTGCGTTACTGTCGTGTGCCTGGTATTGCACAACTCTGAACAGCCGACCAGTGCAACTTACTACGCATTGACATAAGTGTGCTACGCGCACTGAATGAACATGAGTCACACGTGTTCATTATAAAGTGTTTACCAGCTGTCCGAAAACAAACACAAGTGCATAAGAACGAGGACCAGTGAATGTCGCTTAATTCAGTGTACCTTTGCATGGTGCGTTTCTTTTTCCGACCTGCTGCCACGTAAAACGTTACTTAGAGCTCACGTTTCTAGCGTATATTATTTTAACGCCTTTAGTGTTTACATAAAAAAAAGACTGATCCGTACTTCACATTTCATCGTGCCCTATACTACACAGGCCCTGGAAAAAGTCAACGAAGCCGGGACAGGTGCGAAGCAGGCCTCGGACAAAGTCAGAGCTGCGGTAGCCACGGTCAACGAAATCCTCAGGGCCCTAGGTATGTGCGGCGAACTGTGGACTCGTATCATATCCTTTTACCGCTAGGCCCATGTCTGTCAAACCGATCTTTTCGCATCTAGCTATGCCCTTCTGTCTGTGTTCGAGGTCGGTGATGCTGCGGGTCGTTCGCTGCGAACGGTCCTAGCTACAACCATTTCTTGATTTGACATGTGTCTTCCTTTCTCTCTCCTCGCCCACTCATATCTCTCTGCCTATCACTACCTTGTATGGCGCTGTAGAGGCGTCCCCACACTAGAAGGACAGCCACAAGCGACATACGTCTGCCACCCTCCTTTTCTTTCTTCCCTAAGCCCCATTCAACCCAACAAGAATTACTTTACACTGGTGCAAAGCTAAGCCGCTTTAGCTGTTGCTTCCCGCAGAAAACACTCAGGGCTCGTATTCGCAAAAACATTCTTACGCCATAACTGTTGGTAAGAGCAGATGCGAGCCAATCGTAAACTTGGACGTATTATTAGCGGGAGAGGCCGCCCAATGGCAAACAGAAGTTACGAACGAAAGGTTCGTGTATTGGGCCCCAGGGCCCGTATTCACAAAACCTTAGTGTAAAAGCCGTTCGGCATTGGTCATCGCCGCGCCGATCACTGTCGTGAGGCGCTTGCCAGAACGACGGCTACTCATGATAAAGATCGGCGTGATAACGAGATCATCCCCGCGGTGAGCGTACAATTTCGGATGGTACTTAGGCAAAGAAGCTTTTGACCGCACGTGGCCGTACGTCGCATTCGCGAAGCTCTGCACATGGGCAAGGGCGGTTCATACTTGACCAGCGCTCCTGTGCTGACCATGCAGTCAGGATAACCGACGTGATCCGTTACGCTGGCCAATCAAGAACCGCTCTTAAAAATTAAAAACTTAAATTATGGGGTTTTACGTGCCAAAACAACGATCTAATTATGAGGCACGCCGTAGTGGGGGACTCCGGAAATTTGGACCACCTGGGGTTTTTTAACGTGCACCTAAATATAAGTACATGGGTGTTTTCGCATTTCGCCCCATCGAAATGCGGCCGCCGTGGCCGGGATTCGAACCCGCGACCTCGTGCTCAGCCGCCCAACACCATAGCCACTGAGCAACCACGGCGGGTAACCGTTCTTTAGTGTGAAAAGCTTCGTCAATTTGACCGGCAGGTTTCCACATAAAACGTCTTCTCAGCAAAACCTGGAAGCTTCTTCCTCTTCATGTCTTCGGCAGCGACGGCAATGAAGACGGCACGCGAGAGCTCGTATGCCTTCTTCTTTCTCTTCGCCCGCGTGTTCCTGCCGCTGTGATTTTCTAAAATATAGTACCGAAATAAGTGACCAAGTCTTACGGAAAGATTGTGCTTTATGCCAACACCTATACCGTGTTTACTTTAATGCAGGCCGAATTAGGCAATCCAATTAATGATTGTGCGCAGTCTAATTAGTTCTTGATGGTGGTTAGGGTTGCAATGCACAGCTCTAACAAGACACAAACGAAGAAACACGATCCCACGTGCGGGATGATGCGTCGTCATCCTGTGTGTGCGTGTGTAACTTTGTGAAGTTAAACCAAACCCCTCGGTCATCCAGCCAATCAGTCTATCAAAACTCTCAGCCACAGCTGTGCGTCGCTCTCAAAATCTGCGTAGCGATGTCACGTGACGTTTTTGAACCTCTCTCCGCTCCTTCACCTGCACTCTAAATTCATATTAGGCCGCCAGCCTACAACGGCGCGACCAAGCTGCGGTTGCACCAGCAAACAGTCTTCAGCGGTAAGACGAAAGGAAGCAGATTGCTATACGGGGGATCCCTATTCGTGGTATTGAAGCACAAACAAAAACATACGCAGACAAGTTTAACTAGTATGCGGTTGTTGTGTTTTGGGTTTTCTATGTATGTTCTTGTTTGGGCCATCATTGTCACGAATATTGTACCACCACCTATCCCAGCTGTCCGCCCTTCTGCAGATGAGTTTTCAAGGCTGTCCCGACAGCGCCTGTATCGGTCGCACAGCTTGAGTTTTTTTGCTCTCTGTGTCGCGTCGTTCTGCGCAGCGAACGTGGACAGCGTAGACCCAGACCGGCTTGACCAGCTGGAGGGACGCCTGATGGAGACTGAGCGCTAGGCGGAGAAGGCCAAGCTCGACGAGCGGCTCGAAGAGCTGCGCACCGCGCGCCAGAAGGAGCAGGGCTGGATGCACGACTGCGAGGCACATGTCGAGCACCTCAAGAGGGACATGGCCAACTTGAAGGACATCAGCGATTCGCTGGCCGACCGCTGCTTCCGGCGCATCAAGCTCGAGCCCTGAGTTCATCGGACAGGCACGCGGGGGTGCCCCCGTATAACAGCGGGAGGAGCGGTGAAAAGAGGGACCCCAGTGGGAGAGAAGGACAGGAGAGGAAAGAGCCAACCTTCACGATGATAGTGGTAGGACAGAGCTGGCGAGAACGACGACTGACTCCGCCGAAGAGACGTCGTCGGGGAAAACAGTTTGTGGAGGCGGAACGGCATCTGGAGAGGTTCTCGAAATGCATTAGGGAAGAGACATTCGTAGCGCCAGGGTATGGTCGTTTTCGAACGAACCGCATGTGCGTTGTGTGTGTGTGTTTTTTTTCGTTGTTTTTGCATGGTTTCACCACAAACAACGAAAAACAAAGGGAACTGTCACGTACGTGGATGGCATGTCTGCGTTTAGTTTGCATTTCTCTCTCGCCCCCTGTAACGTATGCAACGGAACTTGGTAGTCCAACGCTGTAGCTCCCATTCTTAATGAGTCTCGTTGTGACGGCTAATAAAGGAAGTCCTCTTAGCGAGACTGCGTACGAGTGGCATTGGAAAATCTTGCCGTTTGGAAGAAAAACTGGAATTGCGCTCTTGATTTCATGGTTTATGGGGACCAATGACGAAGGAGCTTCCGCAACCTTTGACGCAATAGGGGATAAAAAGTCGAAAAGGACCACGAAGTGCATTATCAAGTTGGGTGTCTTTTTCCGTTAATACATAATGAGAAAAATATCATGGGCTAGCTGCGAAAAATTATATTTTTAAAGCTTGTTTCTATAAGTGAACGACGATGCGTGCACAAAGAGCCTAACAATAATCACTGTCTACTGGTAACCTTTTACTAGAAAAACAGTGCTCTTCATGATGGCTTGCATGTCTAGCCTACGCCAGCGCGCAGAGAACCACGTCCACCGCCGATTGTCATTGTTGGTTACTGGTCAGGCGAGGAATTAGCATCATTATTGCCACCGATATAGAAAACACACACAAGAATCCTTACTTAACGGAAACTGCGTTTTGGAAAGAAAGGCGCTGCAGGGCAACGAACAGGGTGGAAGGATGCCATAATGAGTCAGAAAATGATTTTTTTTCAGAGCATTACGTGATCAAACAGCTCAAGGAAGCGAACGGATCTTGATTATGTTGTCCTCTTCGCTAATAATTTCATACTGCAATGCTTTGAAAACGTCTTACTGTGAGCAAAAATGATTCGCACATATAATAAAATTTGGATCGGCCACACTCCCTGTCTCGTTCACCGAAACACCGCTGACTGATCTGCTATGAATGTGGGTGGTCAAAAAGGAGTTCGTCAGTTACAACACCTTCAGAAATATATTGTATATCTACTTCTTTGTTATTGCCAGGTCACAGGCAAAAAGAAAAAAAGAAAATATACATATAGAACATCCCATTTCCCTCAATCAAATGACTGTGTTTCATATGTTCCTTTGTCTACACTGCGGCGAATGAGCTATTCAGTTCCGTGAGGAATCTACATCGTGGACGTATTTCTGTGAAGCAGTGCCACGGACGAGGTAGCTTGGAGTCCTGTTTCTCCTAGGTAGAGCGTATATCGTGCCTAAATGCTGTCTGAGGGGAAAAAAACACCTCTTGCAACCTGAAAGTCCTTCGTTGTTCAGTCGTCGCAAGTCGCTTAGTGAACAATCGACGCGAACCACGAGGCGTATAGAGCGCGAGCTTCAGCCAGGCTCCGCCCATAGTAGCACGTGCTAGTAGTACTAACCATCTCGAGTGGAAGCATTTTCGCTTCATTTCAGAAACTGCATTTGAAGGTTTTAAGTTATTCCAGTCGCCCTCCGCGAGAACTGTGCATAATCACATTACGAACTATGCTTACCCTGCGCCCTGTACACGTCGTATCTATATCGTGCGAGGATCGACGCTTTCTACCCACGAACGCCGGCGCGCACAAACAAAGTGGGTGCCGCTTTAGAACGTGCGAAGCTGCAATAAAACCACCACTTTGTTATTACTCTCTGCTTGGGCAGGTGAACATCATGTGTACAGAGTGCAATAGTATACTAAGAGATTGTAGGATGCATCTGACTTTCTTTGTTTGTTCTCTGCATTTTGTATAACCTTTCGTAGGTATTACGATTGTTCTTTTTTTTGTGATTTGATACTAAAAAAAAGAAGGAAGTGTAAGAGATCAAAAAGTGCTGGTTGTTTTGAAACTGCCACTGTGTGCTGGATGCCAAAGTGAAACATGCAATGCCAAAGAATATGTCATTAATTTTTTTCTCGTCATGTGTGCATTTAATAAAGAGCAATTAAATGCCTTGTTTTGTACATCTGCTGTTTTCATCATTGAAGCTGCCGATTAATTCGCAAAGCCAGCGGCAATTCTTCGGGAAAGCCTTGATGCGCTGATGATGCTCAAGCGTGAACCCAAGCACCACCTGTTGCTGCCGTAGCACGAGGTCACGATTTCGATTTGCGGCTACCGTGAGCACATTTCGTTGGGACGCGGAATGAAAAAAAAAGAATCAGTTGCGAATTAGCAGTAAATGCGAAAGAAATGTGCTGCATTGTGTCGAACCTCCTTGCAGTTACGGATCCGCGGTTTAAATCGCGTTCAACACATCGCAAAGGGTTCTTTCAGGTGCTCAATCTTCGAGAAGCGAAGTGAAAGTGACGGTGGTCCGTCGGCTGATATTGTCCCAACAACTATACACTCCCAGTTTGCTTAAGTGGCACCGCATTTAGCTGCCTCCGTCTCTATGGCAAAGGCACCACGGAGCCTGTTGTATTCAGAGGATTGAACCCAATTCATCTCATGGAGTCGGTACATAAGAAAAAGAAAGGAAAAAATACAGCACTAGATGGAGAGAGACAAATTGGGTGCTGAAGGTCAGAATAAAACTGCAGAACATGAGAAGCACATAATTGCGCGATTACGAAGAGGTTACGAAAACGCAATACTGCATATGAGATAATACAGTATGTACCATTGTGTTACAATAAAGCTTCAAAAGGAAATTAAAAAGGATGGAAAAATAACGAAATAAAACGGATCGCTGCGTGGCAGGCTTTTAAATATGCCGTCACCTGAAAACTCAGCACTTAAGGTGTGGGGTGAGTGCACACCACTACTTTTAACTTTCCTTTCTAGTTTCTCACATATTGCTCCAATGACAGATTTTGGGTACCCAGCATTCGTCAGCCTAGTCACTTGGAAACTGATACTTTCCGTTACTATGTGGGGGCATGACTTCTGTAGCGCTGCATCTATGCACGACAAGGCAAATCCACTCTTTACAATCTTCGAATGCCTGGAGGAAAAATTGAGGGGGGACTTATGGGACCTTGGTCGATAAAACCAACATGTATGGAATACCTCAAAACGCATACGTATGTCCAGAAATTGCAATTCATTTTCGTGGGGAAGTTCTGTAGTAAAATTGAGGCCTAGTCCCGACCTACAAAAAAGCTTCCTTTACTTGAAGAGACAGTTCTTCAAGCCTATTTCATCTGCAAAAATCAGGTAATCGTCGACATAACGAAAGACACGGGAAGCCATACTACAGACTGTTGTATTAACAGCCCTATCCACTTTAGTCAGGAAGATGTTGCTGAGGGTGGGGGCCACCCTAGAGCCTATGCACACCCCTGATTTCTGGATGTATTGCTGCCCTCGCCAGCAAACATATGTGGACGACAAATACATGCCCAGTAATTCCAAAATAGCCTCAAGGGAAACGCCACACTGCATGACAAAGCAATGTTCATCAATAAACTCAGTAATGCACTCTTTTACTGCTACCATAAGTTCGGCTGTTAATACAACAGTCTGTAGTATGGCTTCCCGTGTCTTTCGTTATGCCGACGATTACCTGATTTTTGTAGATGGAAGTAGGCTTGAAGAACTGTCTCTTCTAGTAAAGGAAGTTTTTTGTAGGTCGGGACTAGGCCTCAATTTTACTACAACTAGGCCCGAAATTTTGCCACGAACCGGCGTCTTCCCCCACAGAGAAGCTGGCCATGGCAAGAGGCATCTGCCGACAGGTGCCGGAAAACGTCCGCCTGAGGTGCACGCAGGAATGCATCCAAGTCCTCAAGAGTGCACCAGGAAGACAACATGATTCGGGGAAAGCTAAGCAGCTTGTTGATCTTTTTCTTGATATAAGCGCGAAGAAGACACGGACGGAGGCGGAAGAATACAGGCCGAGCGCTAACTCACAACTAAATCTTTATTGGGAATAACAAACATATATATATAAGTGAGAGCAAAAACCGCAGCAAAGAAAACATCACATGGTCAAAAGGATAGCAGTTACCAGACAAATCTAATCAGGAAATGGTGAAGCCGCTAAAATTTAAACAAGAAAAAAAGAAAGAAAACTCTACTTCGCACTGACGCACGTGCTGAGCAAATATTGAAATTCACCTTCTGACAATGATAATGATGCCTGGCTAACACAAGTTTCTCCTAGTCTTTTAATGTGAAATGCCTCAATAATTTCGCGTGTAGTTTGGCATTTGTGTCTAGAAAGGACTTTTGTGTCCTCAAACAATGGCCTACAACCGCACGTAAAACAATACGAGGCTAGATGAGAAGCGTTGGGATGATTAAGAGAATGCTGATGTTCATTTAGGCTAATATTGAGGCATCTGCCGCTCTGTCCAATATAAGCTTTACCGCACTTGAGTGGAATGTGATAGACTATGCCTCTGTCACAATGTGTTAAAGGGGACACGTGCCTAACGCCACAATCATTCTTTCTTTTTACTCACCCCCCCCCCCCCCCCCCCCCCCCCCCCGCTCAAGTTTCCTTTTTATGATAGGGCACATCCTTGACAACTTACGGGGAGCCGAAAAAAACCGTATTGACGTCGTACCTACTGGCTACATTCCGTAAACCATGTGGCAACTTGTGCACATAGGGCACCACTGCAAACCGTTCTTTTTTTCTGTTTTTCTTGCTGTTTTTTTGCAGCACCCTTGGCCCATTTTGAAAGCTTTTCGCAGGTGAGGGATAACAAATGTGCTGGATATCCAGCTTTCTTTAGCCTATCTAGCTGTTGCGAAAAACTTTGTTGCATACAGTGTGTACATGACTTAGCGATAGCGGACCTAAGTGCTGAATAAACAATCCCCTGTTTTACAAGTTTCGAATGGCAAGAAGAAAAATCAAGTAGTGGTTTTTTTGCCCTTGGCGAATAGCACCAATAGACATGTTCCTGTTGGAACGTGAGGCATAGATCTAAAAACTGCAAAGTATTATTCTGGATAAGCTCAAGCGTGAAACCCAGGCCCCCACCACATTCTTTAAACACTTTTAAGATATCGGTAGCTTTTTTGGTGTAGTTATCACTTGAACAAAACACGAGGTAATCATCTACGTATCGAAATGTACGTACTGTCAAGTCCTTTAGATTGTTCTGTAGCTTTCTATTGACGTGACTTAGGTACAGATCACTCAAACTGGTGCAACTTTTGAGCCAATGCAAACTGCGGATTTTTGTACATACATTGAACTACCCCACTTTATCATAGTATTGTCTAGGTAAAACAACAAAAGCTCCAAAAAAGATTCTAACGGCATACCAGATCGCTGTGTAAACTGGAACTCATCATTGAAGAGCGTAACCGCTTCTTTAACACTACACATAAGTTCTTTTTGTGGAAGCGAATATGGCGTTTTTAGATGCTACTGTGTGACGTCAACGTATCCATGGTTGGATTGTCAATCAGTTGTGTTCATTTTTCTCTGTGTATATGTCATTTTCCCCCATT
This sequence comes from Dermacentor silvarum, assembly GCF_013339745.2. Classification (NCBI taxonomy): domain Eukaryota; kingdom Metazoa; phylum Arthropoda; class Arachnida; order Ixodida; family Ixodidae; genus Dermacentor; species Dermacentor silvarum. The sequence continues at coordinate 379,976,003 of NC_051154.1, read as the reverse complement.
AAACATTCAGTTGCGAGTCTTGTTGCGAAGTCCGAGCATCCGAGCGGCCACGAATGAGTCATGTGTGGTGTCGTGCCAAGTGCCAGGAGAAGGGGGTTATCCAGAGAGTTGAGAGCAAAACGTTTTGTATACATATGTACATAGTTTCAAACAAATATGGGCTCCATGATCATGGGAGCTTACTACATGCGATGTCGTTGCATGTCCGAGCGCTCTCCATGGTCGAGCATGCTCTACATCGTCAAGCCTGCTCTACATGGTCAAGCCTCTAGCGTCCCTCACAACACTCAAGTCCCCTGTTTTATCCCTTTCGTTTCCCTCTTTCACTCAACGAGGGAATACACTGTAGTTCTTTTAGCCAATCAGCATCCTGGATCAGGTGGCCATATCCCGCACGTGATGTGTCGTCGTTTCCAGCCGGGCTCCGCCTCCAATCTTGTTAGGTCGCCCCCGAACACAGGCAGCGGTTGACACCTTGGGAACCGAACGTTGATGTCGTTCCCCCGGGATTGCCAGACGCGGGCCCCTTTCAAGATTCGCCTCTCCATAGCGGTCAGTTCGCGGAACCAGGTAGAGCGGTGGCTGTCTCGAAAGGGCGCCAGTTTGGCGCGTCGCAATCGACGCCGGGCCTCGTCGTGGTTCGGGCGGCGCTGGTAATTCACGGAACCGCACCAAAGGGCGACGCTGCCGTTTAGCGACGCATGAGGTAGCCTGGAGACCAACTGCTAATCTCTCAGTCCCAGGTGACAATTCTCGGCCGCGAGAAAGGGCGCCAGGTTGGCGCGTCTGAGTCGGCGCAGGCCTCCTTTGTCCCAAGGGACCGCCAGACACAACAGTCTGCGCACGTCTTGTCTGCTTCGTCCTTGTCAGTGTGAGTTAGCGCAGTTAAAAAATTTATACCATGCATGTCAACCAACTAGCCCGACTTGGAGCTCTACTTCACTGGTCGACCAGCACGAACTCGTCGCCCGGGCCCGGAGGGCGATCCAAGCCAGAGGGTTCCTGGAATAAGGGACCCTCCCACCTCGACTGCCAACTCACTGCTTCAAATAAAGGTCTATTCATTCATTCATTCATTCATTCATTCATTCATTCATTCATTCATTCATTCGTAATGTGTGCATTTAACAAAGAGCAATTAAACCCGTTGTTTTGTACATGTGCTGTTTCTATCATTGAAGCTGCCTCTTAATTTGCAAAGCCAGCGGCAATTCTTCGGGAAAGCCTTGATGCGCTGGTGATGGTCAAGCGTGAACCGAAGCACCACCTGTTGCTGCCGTCGCAGGATTTCGATTTGCGGCTACCGTGAGCGCATTTCGATGGGACGCGGAATGAAAAAAAAAAGAATCACTGGTGATTTAGCAGTAAATCCAAGAGAAATGTATTGCATTGTGTCGGCACCTCCTTGCAGTCACGGATTCGTGGTTTAAATCGCGTTCAACACATCGCAAAGGGTTCTTTCAGGTGCTCAACCTTCGAGAAGCGAATTGCAAGTGACGGTGGTCCGTCGGCTGCAATTGTCCCAACAACTGTACACTCCCAGTTTGCTTAAGTGGCGCCGCATTTCACTGCCTGAATTTCTATGGCAAAAGAGGCGCTGAGCCTGTTGTATTCAGAGGATTGAACCCAATTCAGTTCATGGGGTCGGTGATGATAAAAAAAGAAAGGAAAAGATACAGCACTAGATGGAGAGACATAAATTGGGTGCTGAAGGTCAGAATAAAACTGCAACACGTGAGACGCACATAACTGCGCGAATGCGAAGAGGTTACGAAAACGCCATACTGCATATGAGAATATACAGTACGTACCATCGGGTTACAATAAAACGTGAAATGGAAAATAAAAAGGGAAGAAAAATAACGAAACATAACGGATCGCTGCGTGGCGGGTTTTTAAATATGCCGTCGCCTGAAAACTCAGCACCCAAAGATGACAACCATGCTAGCGAGGAAGCTAAATTACGTATCGCACTTTTCTTTCGGAAGCGTCTGTCTGGCTCCATAAAGGGTAGAAAAATCATCAGTGGCACACAGAATGAAAAGGGACATGGATAGAAAAATCAGGCAATTATTGTGGGCAAATGAAAAAAAAAAGAACAATAAAGAAACACAGAAAGAAGAAGAAAGCTAAAAACGGAAGGCAGTCCTGATAGAAATTCTATTTAAGCCTTCTTCCCTTTTTTTACCTACTGCATGGCCGATCTCCCGAAATGGGTTGAGCCATACCTATAGGCACCAAACGAAACCAAACCTGTGCGTGGTTCACAGCACACAACCAGAAATAGCTAAGGACCAGACCTTGTGTTAGTGTTCGTGATCCTTCCTATACAGGAGCCATATATACAGGAACCACATACGATGTAGCGTATGTGGTTCCTGGTAGCCACTGGTTTCCGTACACGCTCCCTAATATGTACCCCTGCGGACCAGCGTACAATGCTTTATTTTTAATTATTGTGTGACTTCGAACACTTAAAAAGAAGGCGACCAAGTTCAGTCGAACCACGTCGCTGCAAATGAACTATCTGCCCAGGCAAACATCACTTGCAAGAAAAACGCAAGCAATTCATTCACTAATTACACTAAATGCTATAATTAAATTCCTAATTACGAACGTTTGCACTGAAAGGTTGACGGGAATATTAATAAGACTCTAGTTTCGTTTTTCTACCTTTTACAATACCCAGTCGACCGAATTAACTGGCGTCAAACTCAGTTTCTCTGACCCCTCACGCGGCAACGCGAACCGCGGCTCGTGGTGCAACCCCCTGTGACGTAGTATAGGGAAGCGTAAAATAAAGCTTTGCCCACCGATCTCTACTTTAGAAAATGGTGCATTATCAGTGAGTCTTGTTCATACTGCTGAAGTGACTATGCGTCCAACCGCGAATCGCGCAAACCACCAATGGAATCAATTCTTTTGGGAAGTGCGACGGCACCTTCATTTTACGCCACACTTCTACGTCACATGAGGGTTGGACGGAGAGCCGCCCTTTGCGGTGCCGCGTGCGTAAAGGGGTAAATTGGACGATCAATTTGACGCTGGTTAATTCAGACTGCGTGGCGATTTCGAAATCTATAAACCTGTAACTAGACTCTTATGAAAATTCCCTTCAACATTTCAGTATATAAACATGTGCCGTAATATTTGTAACTAACAAATTTTTTATAGTATTAGTTGAATTACCGAATGAATTGCTTTAGTTTTTCTTGCAAATTATGTCCGCTTCGACCAATAATTCATCTGTATAATGACGTGTTTCGAGTAAACTTTGTGGCCTTTGTGACTTCTTGCTGGCTGCATCCATATACGCTCTGAAAAGCATATCTCACCCCCCCAAAAATTGGGCTGAGCAGCTGTGTCAGCTTTCCGAAGCAGGCGTGCTATCTAGGTGATGTTGAGCAGGCGCACCCGTCATAACTGTTCATCAAGCTATAAAAACCTGTAAATCGCTGAACTGAGTTGAACGTGTAGCACTGAAAAGGAAATACTGGTACAAGCATTTTCGTGTGCTGAAAACAGCAGAAAGCCTCATTTTCTTTCTCTTCAAATTACGCCCGCTTAAAAACGGCGAGAAACGGCTTCACTTTGGGAAGCAGTTCATTGAGAATCACGATCGCCGTGTTAGTTTAGTGCCGAACGTTTCTGTAAACAAATGCGGAAATTCGATATTTCGTTATGAACTTTACTATAGTCAAGAGAAAACTTATAGCGGGTTAATATCAAGGCAAATGTAGAATTTACATGTATCGAGTGTTCATCACATGCTCGTTGAACATGCACAGAAAGGATTACTCTCATCTATTAAATTTAACGTTCAATCGTATGTTGTCGGATGCATGTTTTGTTATTATCCATGTGAGCAGGGTGCGGAACAGTGCATGAAAAGCCCGCCCAGAAGTAGACTGAGCTCCGTCGGCCGGCACTGTAACGTGGCCTTTGATAAGTATATTGTCTAGGACACAGCCCTGTCAATGAAGTTTGGCGAACGAAAGCATCGAAAGATATATTTGAAAGAGCCAACACAAGTTTACTATGGCATAGACCACGAGAGCTAACAGACGGTAGAAGTTAAGGAAGCGCTGCGAACTGTAACAATCGACAGGCACGAGTCGTCGCGTTGACGATCGATGCAAATCAGTCGCTTACATTGCGAAATCTGTCAGCGTTCGCAAGTGCCCATAACACATTCGTGGTGCAAGAGTTTCTACAGCCCACCGGGCACTACAAGCGGTTATTGTAGGCTGGAATCCTTGGAGCGTGGTCGGTCTTTGTGAAGCGGAGTCACGCGTCTGCGTATATTCGATATTTTATTATGAACTATACTATAGTCATGAGAAAACAGTTCAAAGCAGGTTAAAATCGATGTAAATGCAGAATTTGTGAAAGAGGTCGGGGCGTTTCCTGCCATGACGTCACTGCCCTTCAGGGGAACACTCACGAAACTCAATAGGTTAAAAGCGTAAAAAACAGTCATTGTTCCGACCACTGGTAAAACACAGGCCATGCCGCAGAGAGGTGAGGGTCGGCTGCCTTGACCGCACCTCGTGAAGTACGTTGCTCATTCCGTCCGGGGCTGGCTGAAATGGCCGGCAAGCTGTTGCTGGTCCCTGTTGGACAACAGGAAGGCAGTCCGAGAAGTCGGAGTCACGGCCGACATCGGTCGGGGGAGGCTCGATGTGCTGAGCACCTCCTTCACGCCGTGCTCCGAACATGCCGAGGGTTGCTTCTGCTGCTGCTACCCAGTACCCCGAAATTAACTCGGGATGCTGATCTGTCCGTCTGTACTCCAGATGGACGACACCTTGCAAGCATCCGCGGCTGGTTCATGAACTTCGACGTCGAAGGCTGCTTAGATATCGGCTCAAACACTCGTAGCCTTGGAGTGTCGCTCGCCGCGCTCGACTTCGCCGGGCTCCGGGACGGTGGCATGGACGTTGCAAACACGGCGACCATGTCCGCAATCCCACTGCGCTGGCGCCGGCGCGGATGCGGGGTGCCGTTCGGGAACCGGAAAAAAAATTGGATCCCCTACGCAGCCTTCAGACGAAATCTTAATGCTTCCGGACAGCAAAGCAGCAGACTATCGCCGCACCGTGCCGACCAGCCGCCCGTCAAGAGCCTACAGCAAACTCGCCAGGCCTAGCGGACCATCCACCACCGCCTCCTGCTGCTCGTCCACCCATGTGACACCAGGACCATCTGCCTTTTTGGCAACGGTTGTGCGGGCATAGCACTGGTCCGTGCTGCAGCAGTTGCGCGCCTCAAGAATGACGTAGAGGCTGCGCAGGCGAGGAATGTCTACGCTGTTGAGGCCATCCCAGTGGTTGCACTTCTGTGCCAGGAGGCCGTCAAACTGGGCGAACACTTGCTGCTTGCCTTGGGTCTCGGCCTCCTCGATCAGCGGCTCCAGCGCAACCATCTCTGCTTCCACGACCTCTGAGCAACCAGCCGCCGAGGCCTCTGCAAGAAGGTATTTACCGCAGTCAAAGTTGCGCGGCTGCTCATCGTGCAGAGCCTCGAGCATTTCCTTGGTATCGAGGAACCTGGCTGCTTGTGATTTTATAACGTACTCACTGCGGCCCTGCAGCACCTGGACGGTCTCGCATATTGCTGCTGCCAGTTGCGGCTTCCAGTTCTCGACCAGGCTGGTGCGCAAGACGGTCTTGTTGTCACAGATCTGGCCAACGATCTGTACGCGCAGTCTGTACATCTTCCACGCTGCGCCGACGCCGTACTTCGCCCTGCCGTCGTCGCCGGGCGGGCCCAACGTCGCGCTGAGCGATAGGTCGGCAGTTCTGGACGGAGCGTCGTTACGTCTCGCTGGACCACTGCCGCCACTGCCGGTCTCCTGAGCCGATGCCAGACCGTCCTTAAGCTCTCGAACCTCAGCCTCGAGCGCAGTATTTACCGTTTCCCTGCTGTCGAGCTTACGCTGAATGGCTTCCACATCCTGCTTGTACTCCTCGGCGAGCGCGCTGTACATGTGCACGTTCACATTGAGCATAGTCTTCTTGGCCTGAAGCTCGATCTCCATGACGCACTCAGCATACTTCATGGTATTGTAGGTTTCCATGTAGCTGAGCTTCGGTGGCGTCACTGCCGCAACCATGAAGGTGCGGAACGAGCCACCCAGCGATGTCTTCAAGAATGTAAGCCAGGCTCGAGCCCCGGTACGGCACTCGCTGAGTCCCGTTCTTCGAGAGGGCGTCGAGGCAGTTGCCGATGCCCAGGAGCGACCAGTTAATCTTCGACGGCGGCTGGCACGGCGTTCCGAATGCGAAGAGCCAAGCGGCTGTTGCAGCGTCCAGTCCGACCAGTGAACGAGAGGGCATTCTGATGGCTCGTGGCTCGAGCCACGCACACATGCGCGGCGCTGAAGATCAGGGCGGATGAGGACTCGCGATGGTGATGGAGATGACTCTACAAAAATAATTCCTCCTCCCTCCTTGACCAAGCACGACAAAATCATGCTTGGGGCGGTGTTGCCATTTTAGCGATTTTGTCGCGGATTTTGCAACTTCCTGTTTGTTTAGCGACGAGTTTTTTTTTTAATTTAGCGAACAGCAACTATTTCGAGCGGTGTGTCTGAACGAGTGACGACGTTTTACGATTTCAAAATTACCAAAGGTGCTTCGAAAATATTCTTGAACACATTTTAATATACAAAAGCTGAATGTGAGCAGCTGAAATTGAGTGTGACTGACGCGGTTTACGTGCTAAGAAAATCTTATTTCCTGTGTTCTTCTGAATCCTGCTTCATTTGGAAGAACACAATTTAAAGGTGAAAGCAAAATATCAGCTGTCATCGTCCTTGTTATGTGAGTATAACATAAAATCAAAATCCGCCACTCACTGCTGGTAATTCACTGTTTATTCCTCACTTGCACAGACCTTACATATAGACAAATATGAGACGTTTACGTAATGAATTTATGCTATGCTAGCGTATATTATAATGTTCTAAAGCGCCTACATTACTTAAAAATTAGTCAAATGCTTTAGCGATAACTTTAGCGTCGTTCATGTCTGACTTTAGCGGCACGCTTAAAAAATTGGTGGCAACACTGGCTTGGGGATGCGCGCACGTCACTGTATTGCACTTCGGCGCATATGGTTTCGTTTAGACTACAAATCTGCGAAGTAGGGCGCCTTACTTCGTTGCGTAATACTCAATTATACGTTGGAGCACTGGACCCATCTAGATCGTCGACACGAGCGAGTGCATAAATCAGGCCCAAAAATGAAATACCCCCCCCCCCCCCCGGCATGACTCACAAGCTCAAAACGAGCCAAACAAGCATAGCGCACAGGATTCGCCTTGGTGTCGCCTTCATGAAGCGTTATAGACAAATTATTGGTTGCAGTGGCACTAGCCCCAATTGTGAACACTGCCCGTGTAGCAGAAACACTTCACCATATATTTTGCGTTTGTCCCGCGTATGCGCAAGAACAACAGAAAATGGTCTCTTCAATCGCAAATGTCGATAACAGGCCGCTATCAGACGTGTTTGTTTTAGATCCTTGGCCCTATGCAAACAGCACGCCACTGATAACCAGCGCCGCTCTGGCCTTTCTACAAGCCACTGGGCTGCACGCATGGCTTTAGAGATGCCACAACGTTTGAAACGTGTATATACACACCTCCTCCTCACATCATCATCATCATGCATTACGCTTTTTTCTCCCCGTCCCTTTCCCCCAGTGTTGAGTACCAGACCAAAGCATGTTAAAGCTCAGGCCGACCTCTCTACCTGTCTGTAAATAAAATTTCTCTCTCTGTAAAAAAAATAACAACAAATCTGCGGGGTAGGGGGGGGAGTGGAGGAATTTGTAGCATTATCTTCAACGCCGAAAGTCCTCATCCGCCGCCGCCGCCGCCGCCGCCACCGCCGTCATCATCATCGTCATCATCATCATCATCATCAGCATCATCATCAGCAGCAGCAGCAGCAGCAGCAGCAGCAGCAGCAGCAGCAGCAGCAGCAGCAGCAGCAGCAGCAGCAGCAGCAGCAGCAGCAGCAGCAGCAGCAGCAGCAGCAGCAGCAGCAGCAGCAGCAGCAGCAGCAGCAGCAGCAGCAGCAGCAGCAGCAGCAGCAGCAGCAGCAGCAGCAGCAGCAGCAGCAGCAGCAGCAGCAGCAGCAGCAGCAGCAGCAGCAGCAGCAGCAGCAGCAGCAGCAGCAGCAGCAGCAGCAGCAGCAGCAGCAGCAGCAGCAGCAGCAGCAGCAGCAGCAGCAGCAGCAGCAGCAGCAGCAGCAGCAGCAGCAGCAGCAGCAGCAGCAGCAGCAGCAGCAGCAGCAGCAGCAGCAGCAGCAGCAGCAGCAGCAGCAGCAGCAGCAGCAGCAGCAGCAGCAGCAGCAGCAGCAGCAGCAGAAAGAGGAGGAGGAGGAGGAGGCCGAATGTTGGGCTGAACGATCTTAGTGGCGGCAGCTATATCATATGTTCCTACTAGGAGTGCGTAGGTGCCCTGAGGTTTGAGCATCCATCTTTGATCCGTGCTGGGGCAGCTGGATTCGAAACCAAACATCGTTATTTTTTTTCTCATACTTCGAACCTTATAGTTCCATGCTGAAGGACACACACAAAGCACAGGTTTATTAGGAAATATAAATACTGCGTTTCGCACGTGAGCCACAAAAAAGAAGGGAAGAAAATTGGGAAAAAAATTAACGAAAAAGAAAAAAAATGAAAGACACCCAACAGCGTACATTCACTGTGCTTCATGCTATCGCAATGCAGAGTATAGTATACTCACCAGTCCTAAAGCGAGAAGGCAGATTTTTTTATTTATCAGTAAATCTGCAAACAGAATCACAATTCATGATGTCACCTGGTAATAAGTTGCACATCTTTTCAGGGCTCCGGAAAAATGAATACTTCAAATTATCAGAGACAGCAAAATATTGTTTTTAGGCACATGTAGCGACTGGTTTTGGCCAAAATGCGAGCAGGTGGCCTCACATGATTTGATCAATCGATATTTATGCCTTGATGAAAACGTTAGTACGTACAAGAACTACATAGAAGCAACATGTCACCGCGAGCGCAGGGTAGGTATATCGGCTGGTACTCCAAGCTCCAAGAGCGGTCATACATTCATGCAGGGAGTGGTTTGAGTAAATAAGTCGAAGCTCTTTGTTTTGAATGTTTTTCTTGTTTATCTGTGAGATACTGTTGGTGTGGGCAGCAAACAATGTTTCCATACTCTAATATTTAAGCGATGTAATAATATTTTAACGATGTATTCAGCTTAATTTGATGCTCTGGCCCACGCATGGTCGTATGAAAATTGCAAAATCATCGGCGAACAGTGTCACAGTTACACCAGTTTCGACACAATGGTGAATATCGTTCCCATAAATCTGAAACATATGGGTGCCAAGGTAAGGGAAGCGCACTCGATGAAGGCAGACAATTAGGTTGGGTGATTATCACGGTGCGGCATCGTTTCGAGTCAGCGATGCGCCTGACCACGACGTTTTGACCGATGCGTAAGAACGTCGTGGGCGTGGGAACGGCCGAGCAAGATGGGTATTGCTAGTCACTTGGGCAAGCAGCCGAAAAAAATAAAGATTTTGTTTTTTTGTTGGCGCGAACTTAACGCATGCCCCGAAAGTCCTTTCTACGAACCCCTGTGTCTTCTCTGCCCCGCGCATGCCTTGAGTGGCTTGCTGAGACGCGAGGGCTCAAGTGCTGTCCAGAAACCCCGAAATACGCGATGCCTCTGTACCGTGTCCACAAATTGCTAGCAGCATATGTATTGTCCGAGAGTATGGCACCGTGTTGCCAGCTACCGCTGTTGCTTCTGTGCTTGTCAACGGGCCCGAAAGTGTGCGTGTGTGTCTGTGTGGTGCAATGCGGGGGCGCGAACTCTGACAGCGGGGGGGGGGGGGGATCTCCTGGTGCCTCGCCCCTGATTAAAAGGGGCGCGGCCAAGGCCTTCGGGAGGTGTCATGTAATATTTACGTGAACTGTCACCCATACCTGCTGTTCCCTGACCTAGGCAACTAGGGAAAGGATCGGCTATTTAGGCGCAGGTTTTAGTCCCTGCGAATAAGTCTAGAAGTTGAGCCTGTGATCTGCTGAGAAGCAGTCGAGGGGCTAGCTCCGTCCAGTATCGCCTGGGCCGGCTAGCCACGTCGGAACGCTGAGTAACTGGTTGACTTACGAGACGACAAACCAACGTCTGCAACGAAGCTCATGGCAGTTCGCCTCAAGTTAGGTCAACCTGCTTGAGAGAAGTCGTCAAATCTAGACGCCCGGGAAACCCAGTCCACCAACCGTATCCACCTCAACAAGATCCGCTCGCCGGCATTCTTCGGGAAAGCTCGGCGCGCTGACTTCACAATTTATGGACTTGCTTCTGCTCCACAGCCACGCATATGGCATCGTTGGTTTTCTTTTGAACTTTGCTTTAGTGAACTACTGCTAAGTGTACTCTTGTATATTTGATCCGCGCTCTCTTTCATTTTCCAGTTTTATTTGCTCGACATATTTCTTTGTCGTCATCATTGAGCTATATTAAGTTGAGGTGTGTTAGGCTGGGAGGCCAAGAACGCGCTAAGAAAGAGATGGAAACAGCAGAAGCTGAACAGGTGACTGAGGTCCAAATTAACGGAAATCAACAAAGAGATCGAAGAACGCTCCAGAAAGGTAAATGCGAAGCAATGGGATGGGGTGTGTAATGAGGCGGACGGTAAAACGAGAAGGGGGAGCCACTGGAGCCTTCTCAAGAACCTATTCGCCGACAGCAACAAACCGACAAAGAGTAATGCCCGACTAACGATCGAAAGGCTCGTTCATCTTCACAAGAAAGAACGCATGAGTCCGCGGGACTTTGGGGACGCCCTGGCCGACACATACCTGCCGGTAGATCGCAAATCTGTCCCGTGGGATTACCCTACACGCGAGGACTAGACACACCTCAACTCTCGCTGGATCGTCCATTCGAAGTCTCAGAGATTGGGCACGAACTTCACGACCTAAACGGATGCTCCGCCCCTGGCCCAGATGGACTCACAAACAAACTACTCAGGAAATATAGATGACAAAGCCATTGTAATCATTACGACAAATTACTGAGGCATCGGCTGACGGCTGGGTGCCGGACGAATGGCGAACTGCCAATGTAGTCCTAATTCCCAAACCCCGAAAAGCGCTCCATGCAGAGAATCTGATTCCCATCTCCGTTACGTCGTGCCACGGGAAGGTCACGGAACATGGCATCCACAGTGAAATGGGAGAGCACATTCAAGAAAATGGCATATTATGCCACAATCTCATAGGCTTAAGAAAATCACTATCCACGCAAGACGCCATGCTACTCATCAGGAGCACCGTCATAGACAACAAATCCAGGGATGTAAAAGTCATCCTGGCGCTCGACCTTACCAAGGCCTTCGGCACGATCAGCCATGAACTGATGCTCAATGAAATCTCCACTTTAGATCTCGCAGTAAACTACCACAACGTTGTAAGATCGTTTTCGGACAAAAGAATGGCCACCATAAATGTCGGATAAATCAAAAGCAGAAAGCACCGGCTAGGCAACATCGGCACCCCGCAAGGGTCAGTGCTTTCGCCGCTTCTTTTCGACATCGCAATGCACGATCTCTCAAACAAACTCTCGAACGTCCCGGGTGTACGGCACGCGATTTACATGGACGACATCACCATTGTGTCCACGAGCGGCCCGCCAGGCACTCTGGAGCAGAACCTATAGCAAGCGCTGGACACTGCGGAAGCTTTCCTTACAAAGACGGGACTGAAGATCTCCCCCAGCAAATCAGAGCTCCTCCTTTGCAAGCAGTTAAGGCATCAGGCAGAGACAGCCCCTTAGATCCATATCCGTTCACTTACACACCAGGGTCGGAGGAAACATCCCCAAGTGTAACATAATCAAGGTCCTGGGCATGGTCATTGGGGCTTACAGCAACTTCAACGCGGAGGCACTAAAACGCATCGCAAAGAGCACCCTCAACTTCGCCAGGGTCATATCACCGGTCGCCAGCACGAGGGACGGAATAAAAGAGGACAACACCATGAAAGCATTTCATGCCTTCCTCATCAGCCCCGTAACATACGCCGCCACCTTCCTCAACTGGAAGAAGACGGAGCTGAACAAAATCAACACACTAATCAGAACAGGACTGAAATAGGCCCTAAGCCTCCCTAGAAACACTAGCACGGAATGACTCCTCCAATTGGGGCTACGCAACACGGCAACCGAACTCTTTGAGGCACAGCGAAACGCCCAAATTAGTCGGCTTTCACTCACAAGGGCGGCCATCAAGATCTTACTAGAAGCAGGCATACAGCCCCTCTTCATGTCACCCGAGAAGACGCAAATATGCACAAACGCCAAGAGGGCAATAACCGTTGATCAAATCCCAAGAAACATGCACCTCACCCACAACAAAGGGCAGAGAAAAGTGAGAGCCAAGGCAATCCTTGACAACATCGAACGTAACGAAATGCAAGTCCTCTTCGTTGACGCGGCCAGATATTTGAATCGAGGCGCCTACGCGGTGTCTGTGGGGGAGGCTCAGTGGCTCGGTCGTCAACGCAGCAACGGGAGTTACCAACTTCACTCATGAAGGAGAAGAAATGGCCATCGCGGTGGCCCTTCGAAGTTGCAAAGGAGCCTCGGTCATTTACTCGGACTCAAGAACAGACATAAGAACCTTCTCGGCGGCCCTCGCCTCTAGGAAAGCAGCTACGGTTGTCAACAAAATCTTCCAAGAAACGGGAGGAGACAACCACACGTCCCCACATATCACATGGTTCCCGGCCCGCATGAGCAACATTTCCGGACCTCTTGACTGTAATCTAAACGAGCGGGCACACCAACTGGTACGAGAACACACATCCCGCGTCTGCGGTCCGCCCCCTCGCTTCAACCCCACCTGGAGGAACCTAGACAATAAAGACCCACTTGTGTCATATCACGAAATCAATTCAAATCATCCCCGCAGGGGCGTCTGCGTCAGCCGGCGTTTGGTGAGCTGCGCCACCACGTACCCGAGCACACGAGGGGTGGGCCCTCCCGCGTCTAACCTTGCGTGGCTTAGCCGTGTCCGGGGAAAAGGGGATCCTGGGGGTTGAGCCAATGCTGAGTGCTTGGACCGTTATGGCCCCTCGGTGGAGGCAACAAACCCCTTTGGCCTTGGCTTCACGTAGACGGCATCCCCAGGCTGACCCACCCGGGGGAAATCGGTAGTTGCCTTTTCCTGTCTCTCTCTCTCCCTCCAACCTTCCTCTTTCTCTCACTTTCCAGCTCTCCTGTCTTCACTTCGTTTTACTTCCAATCTTCAGGGCAGCAAGGGTTAACCTGGTGTAGTTTATCCAACCTTGGGTCTATTATATTAGGTTATAGTTGCTATGTACAATTGGCGTCTGCGTCTTCTTCGGGTCTCGTAGCGTCCCCTTGTTGGGCTCGGTGTTGGCTGGCTGGCATAGCCTCCGAAAGTAACTAATTATCTATGGATGTTTTGTCCTTCCCTCGTCTGCCTGATCGCCCTCTTAGCAAAAGAGGGCGCACCGAAGAAACTCTGAACTTTTTTGGCCAACGCAAGGACACCTTCCCACGATTTCACGTGATTCACAGGGAAAACACCGAAAAGACCACAAGAATGATTTCTCCCTTCACTGTTGCCAAATGTATAACTGATGCACTAGGGCCCGGCTACAAGGTAACGAAAATGGCCAGCGGCAACCTCCTCCTTGAGGTTCGCGACCAACACCAGCACGGAAAACTCTGCAATCTCGTAACACTCGGTAATGTAAAAATCACGGTGGCTCCGCACCAATCGATGAACACATGCAAAGGAGTCGTGTCTGACGGAGACGTCCTGAACTTGACCGAAGAAGAGCTCCTCGAGCGCTGGAAAGAACAAAACGTGACACAAGTACAGCGAATAAAGATTAAACGAGACAACGTTGAAATTCCCACGAAGCATCTAATCCTTACACTTGGCTCCAGTAGTCTCCCATATACCCTCGAAACAGGATACACGAAAATCCGAGTAAGACCATACATTCCGAACCCACCCAGATGTTTCAAATGCCAAAGATTCGGCCATGGCTCTCAAAGCTGCCGAGGCCGACTGACATGCGCAAAATGTGCCGATCATGAACATACATCTGACAACTGTACTGGCGCCCTGCACTGTCCAAATTGCGATGGTGACCATGCAGCATATTCTCGATCCTGCCCTACGTGGAAAAATAAAAAAGACATCACACTCAAAGTAAAAGAAAACATACCTTTCCAAGAAGCACGAAAGCGTGTTTCTTTTCTTCATTCTGCAGGGTATGCTGGTGCGGCGCGTAGGGGGGCAACGCCGCAGCAGACTCCGGCATCAGCCCGGTCCACAAAGAGTGTGGCCGCGGCTGTGCCACAGCTCCCCAGGCGACAGCAGCCAGCGCTGCTGTGCCGTCTCTCAAGGAGGGTCCATCGACCTCTGGGTTGGTGGCCTCCAAGGCCCTGCTTTTCGAGGCTAGGCCCACCCTGAAAACACCCCGCGGAAGTCCAGCGGCTCCTTGGAGTGGATGGACACAACCCCAAGCCAGGCGGCGCATCCAGCGCCTCCGGAGCGACGCGATTCTCGCGACCGCTCCAAGAAAGACAAACTCCGGATTACGGGGCCTGGAAAGGCTCCGTAAGCCAACTAGACTAGTCTCTTGACACAGCTCAAAAACACAAACAAAATGGATACGCAAATATTACACTGGAACGTCAGAGGCCTAATGCACAACCTCGATGACATTAAAGAACTTTTACACAAATGCAATCCAAAGGTGCTGCTACATCGTCAGGCGGTATAGCTATAATTGCCGACAGAGGTGTTGCATGTCGGAAACTGCAACTCCAAATTCCTCTTGAAGCAGTGCTATCGAAGCAGTGCTATTCAAAACTAGTCACCATCGCGTCTATATACATCCCCCCAAGTTATCAACTCTCTAGAACAACAATTGAAAGCTTTATTGATGAACTCCATCACCCTTACATAGTCGTTGGTGATCTAAACGCACATAGTGCACTGTGGGGCGACTCTCGCTGTGATGCGAGAGGACGACAAATAGAAAACTTTCTACTCTCTTCAAGTGCCTGCCTGCTTAACAAAAAAGAACCAACATTCTACAGCGCTACACACAAAACATTTTCTTCCATAGACTTAAGCATAGCGTCCAGTACAACTGTGCCATATCTGAAATGGGATGCGATTAATAACCCTTATGGAAGTGATCCCTTCCCCATCGTACTAAACCTTACAAAAGAATCTGAGTGCTCCACACACGTTCCTCGATGGAAAGTCGACTCAGCTGACTGTACGCGGTTTCGTTAAGAAACACATTTGCCCTGGGACGATGTCCGTTCACTTGATATTGACGCTGCGGTAGCATACTTTACAGCATTTATTATTGATGCTGCATCAGCATGTATACCCCAAACAAATGGGTCGCCTTCGAAACGACGTATTCCATGGTGGAATGAGGAGTGTAGGGAAGCCTGGAAAAAGCAAAACAAGGCCTGGAATCTCCTTCGTAACTCCCCGACCACAGAAAACCTAATTAACTTCAAGGCGATCAAGTCACAAGGTAGAAGAACACGCCGCCGCGCTAAACGGGAAAGTTGGGGAAAATATATGTCCAGCATCAACTCTTATACAGACGAACGCAAAGCCTGGAACAGGGTAAACAAAATAAAAGGCCGCGAAACTCATCCTCTACCTTTAGCAAACACACAAGGAGACACTCATGAGGACCAGTCTGATTGTCTAGGAGCACATTTTGAGCATATTTCCAGTACCTCTCATTACACAGATACATTTCTAAGATATCAGCGACAAGCAGACTGACAGCCTCTGGGTCGGAAAGACACAACCAATGCAGCATACAATCGTCCATTTAGCATGGCGGAGTTTCAGGCTTCACTGAATTGTTGTAACGTGTCTGCTCCAGGAAGTGACAGAATACTATAGGAAATGATAAAACACTTACACCCTGAAACCCACAAAACACTATTGTCACTCTTTAACACCACGTTCTCTGCCGCCTACATTCCGACTGCATGGAAAGAAGCAATCGTAATTCCTATTCTCAAAGATGGCAAGGAATTGTCTTCGGCCAGTAGCTATAGACGTATAGCTTTGACAAGTTGGATATGCAAACTCTTCGAGAAAATGATTAACCGGCGCCTCATCCATTTTCTTGAAAGCAACAAAAACACTCGATTCCTTACAGTGCGGTTTCAGAGAAGGTATGTCCACAACAGACCACCTTGTTCGCATTGAATCTTATATTAGAGATGCTTTTATACATAAGCAGTTTTGCCTCTCAGTATTTCTGGACCTAGAAAAGGCTTACGATACGACATGGCGCTACGGAATTCTCCGAGATCTTTCGGTGATGGGTGTCCGTGGCAACATGCTAAACACAATTGAAAGTTATCTGTCTAATCGCACATTCCGGGTAAGAGTGGGTAACGCTCTATCTAGGCCCTTCACCCAAGAGACCGGTGTGCCGCAAGGGGGCGTGCTTTGTTGCACGCTATTTATTGTAAAAATGAACGGCCTGCATACATCCATCCCACGCACTATGTTTTATTCCGCTTATGTCAATGTATGTATGTATGTATGTATGTATTGAAAATTATGGGGTTTTACGTGCCAAAACCAGTTCTGATTATGAGGCACGCCGTAGTGGGGGACTCCGGAAATTTGGACCACCTGGGGTTCTTTAACGTGCACCTAAATCTAAGTACACGGGTGTTTTCGCATTTCGCCCCCATCGAAATGCGGCCGCCGTGGCCGGGATTCGATCCCGCGACCTCGTGCTCAGCAGCCCAACACCATAGCCACTGAGCAACCACGGCGGGTATGTATGTATGTATGTATTTATGATCATGTATGTATGTATGTATGTATGTATGTATGTATGTATGTATCTATGTATGTATGTGCAAATAGCATGTATGTGCAAATAGCCTTCAAGTCATGCAATGTTGCCATCTGCGAACGACAAGTGCAGCTTGGAATAAACAAATTGTCCAAATGGGCAGATGAAAATGGTTTCAAAGTTAATTCACAGAAGAGCACTTGCGTACTCTTCACAAACAAGAGAGGCGTAACGTAAGTCCCAACTATTCAAATCAAAGGAGATGCACTCTCTGTGAGCAGTGAGCACAAGTTTCTTGGAATAACTTTAGATTCTAAACTCATGTTTATTCCTCATATTAAGCGTCTGAGGACAAACTACCTGATGACAATGAACCTCCTAAAGCTTCTATCGCGCACAACATGGGGCAGTGATCGAAAGTGTCTCTTAAACTTGTATAACAGTCCTGTCCTCTCACGCCTTCATTACGGGTCTATAATTTATAACTCTGCAACGCCAAGTGCATTAAAAATACTAGACCCCGTTCACCACTGGGGTATCCGTCTCGCGACTGGTGCTTTCAAGACAAGTCCAATCCAGAGCCTCTACGTAGAGTCGAATCAGTGGTCACTTCATCTGCAGCGCTCATACAGCAGTTTTAAATATTTTCTGAAAGTACAAGCAAATGTTGAACATCCTTCTTATTCAAGAATAAACGATGTGACCGCTGCCACACTCTTCCATAACCGACCTGCTGCAAGAAAGCCATTCTGATTGCGTGTGAGGAACCTCAGTGACGAAATGGGTATTCCACTTCTTGAACAATTTCCTATGGCTCCAGCAAAACTGTTACCGCCGTGGCAGTGGCCGCTCATAGATTGTGATACATCGTTCGTAGAGGTCACTAAGCACGCACCAGAGGCACATATCAAAATGCATTTCCTTGAACTCCAGGCCAAGTACTCATGCACAGAATATTACACAGACGCTTCTAAATCACATGACGGGGTATCTTATGCAGCTGTAGGGCCATCCTTCTCGGAATCTGATGTACTGCACTCGGAAACGAGTATCTTTACGGCTGAGGCTCATGCACTATTGTCGGCTGTGAAGTACATAAGTAAATCAAAACTTCAAAAGGCAATTATATTTACGGACTCCATAAGCGTTGTAAAGGCCCTAATGTCATTCTGGAAAAGCAAAAATCTTATACTCAGAGACCCATTCCATCACGCTAGGTTAGACAGGGTGCAAGCAGTACAGTACAGGCAATTACAAACTGATTCTTACATAAACCCAAGACTCATGCATGCCATGTATCAAGACATGTACACTACAAACAGATGCACATCCTGTGGCGAGGTTGCCACACTTAATCACATGTTATGGGAATGTCGGGACATAACAAACAATTCGGACAGTGCCGACACCTCCGTCTCTTCCACCGGCATCCTCCGCTCGCGTTGGAAGACCGCACTGCTCAGCTCGAACCTGACAGTACAGCTCTGGGCCGTCAAGCGAGCCGAGGAAGCCGCTTCGAGACGAGGTCTCGGAACCGCGTCCGCGGCGGGTGCCCAGACCCACTAAATATACGCCGGACTCAAATCTTGTCGATTTGAAAAGAATGTTTACGTTCTATACTCAGTCAGCTGTATTCCGTTCTGTGTACAGCATATATATCTAACCAGCATGGTTTTATATGCTGGGTGCCTGGCCATAGAGGCATCGAGGGCAATGTACTAGCAGAACAAATGGCCACAGGAATTACATCGCACGCTACCCCTACTGCTGCTGTTCCTGCCACAGACCTGAAGCCTTTCTTACGGAAGAAACTGCGAAGCCACTGGCAACGCTTGTGGGACGCAGAAACAAATAACAATCTTCATGTGATTAAGCCACAGATTGGTTTCTGGCCCTCCATAACGAAAACGCGACGAATTGATGTCTTGTTCTGCCGACCGCGTATAGGGCACACATTTGGTACCCATAATTACCTGCTCACTGGCAACTAAGCTGTCCTATGTGGAAGATGGGGTGAAATGCTCACCGTCCTCCACGTACATGTCGAGTGTAAGAAAGGGGAAACCGAATGGAAAAAAGCACTTTGCGCAAGCCTTTCGTTACCATATCTCACTACATCCAACATTGTTTCTGGGCTCAGAACCATTCTTTACTGTGAAAGCAGTTCTCAACTACCTAAATGATGTAGTCCTACATGTTATTAGCCCAGCAATGTCGTAGCGCACCCTCTCACCAGAGGGTGCTCCTGCGATAGTAGTTTTTGTAGAGTACACGCCTCAGTACCTTTGCGTTTAAGGGCCTCGTGAGGCGGCAGTGCTAGTTCCGTACTCAGGAATTTTTATTATGATGGCGCTATAACCCATCTTTTACAGTCACAGCACACCTCACTGTCATGTTCATTATTTTAATGCCTATCTATTTTACGCAATTTTACAGCGACTGATTTTTAGGCCCTTTTACAGCCATGTAACATCTACTAATTGCAATCCATCTGCCCATTGCATTGACAAAACATTGTCACACATCACCACTTGCATGGCGCTCTTTGGCCATATCTGCCCCTTGCGCCACTAAACACAACACATCATCATCACTTCAAATCATAGGTTGGCACGAAGAATTTGCCCTCATCTTCCCCAAAGCTCAAAAAAGCACAGGCCGTCACTTACAGACAGCTGCAGACTAGAACATACACTACACCAACAACACTAAGCAGGATCCATCCTGATCTTCCTACTGAATACCCACTCTGCGGCCACGAATACAACAACTTCGAACACATGCTCTGGCAGTGCCCTGCCAACGCGGGCACGGACTTTCCTGACCAGTCCTCCTGGGACTCAGAAGTCCTCCTGGCGCTCAGAAGCACAGAGCTGATCGCTCAGCTCAAGGCTGCTCAGAGGGCCCAGGCCGTCGCCGAAGGACTCTGTCTACCAGACCCGACCTGGGTGGAGCCGCCAGTTGATTAGCGGGGCCTCCGGCTCCCCTTTAATTCGTTTTCCTCAGAACCTAAATAAAGTTCATACTCACTCACAGGTGTGTTAGTTTTCTTGTCTTTTAGATGCGAAGCATCTTATGGTCGGGGCTATGACACTCCCTCCGTCCATCCATCCATCCGCCGTGCGGCGTCCACACCCCTACTGCGCATGCGCATCCTACTCCCCCTACTCTCCTCTCCTTGTCTCATCTCCTCTCCGACGCTCCTTCCCTCTCCGGATTGCGCAACGAATGGCAACACCTGCGGCTCTGCGCGCGATAATGCGAATCAGCTTAGGTTAGAGGCGCGACGGTAGGCGCTGCATACTCCGCTGGGAGGCGCCACTGTAGCTCGCGGTATAATGACGCACGCGCACGGTCCGCTCCTCTCATTCTCTTCCCGCAACGCACGGTAAATATAACGGTAGCTACGTACCTCAAGCTAACGGAAACGACGAAGTGAAAACAAATGGAAACTTGAGTCGACCCCATGGCTGCTTCGCATACTACACAGGGTTCCCCTTCGGGAAGATGGTGTAATTTATTTTATTTTATTTTATTAATGTGTGTATCGTTGTCAGTCGATATTTACCTTTTTTGTTTACTCCCGACTCTGACTATTTCACAGTGTTCGCTTGAGTATGGAACAACCAACCGGCTTGTACACCTCGTCAATGACTTCGCGCCGACGGAGAATGGGTGACAAGCCATGAAAGCGATGAAATTAGGAAATTTACAAGCGCCAGTTTGAATCAGCTAGTGCAAGACAAGAGTAATCGCAGATCGCTGGGGGAGGCCTTCGCCCTGTAGTGTACATAAACTTAGGGTTAATATTGTCGCAACGTCAGAAACAGAGGTCGCACAGCCCTGATCAAGAGGAATAGCAGGAGGTCGCCTTTTTTAATACAGCGCGCTGCCGCGACTTCTTCTTCTTCACCGCGCCTTGATAGAAACGCGCGTGCCTGCTCGCATATTCCTCCTCTTCATCAGAGTACAGGCGCGGCATTTGCTTCCCTCCGAAGGAAGCATCGTCCCGATGCGTAACTCAAGCATATGAGGGCGGGGTACAAATGGCACAGAGTAAGACACGCAAAACAAAACCACAAAAAAACAACAGAAAAGAACAAACGAAACTTAGTTCGACAGATACGGCTTCATCCGCACCACATGCACCACTTCGGGTAAGTGCTTGCGGCGACTGGAGTTACTGTCACTGTCAGGAACGACCTCGTAGGTCACGTCGCTCAGGCGTCGAATCACTCTGTATGGCCCAAAGTACCGTCTTAGCAGTTTTTCAGAAAGTCCACGACGGCGTATGGGTATCCAAACCCATACTTTATCGCCGGGAGTGTAGATAACGGACCTGTGTCGAAGATCGTACCGTTTTGCATCTTGGCCTTGCTGATAGCAGATACGTACGCAGGCAAGCTGTCTAGCTTCTTCGGCGCGCTGAGTAAATTCGACAACGTCGGTAGGTATGTCGTCACACTCGTGAGGCAGCATGGCATCCAACGTCGTCGTGGCTTCGCGACCGTGGACCAAGCTGAAGGGCGTCATTCGAGTAGTTTCTTGTCGAGCGGTATTGTATGCGAAAGTTACGCAAGGCAAAATCTGATCCCAGTTCTTGTGTTCCACGTCGACGTACATGCATAACATGTCTGCGAGGGTCTTATTAAGCCGCTCGGTCAGTCCGTTGGTCTGGGGATGATATGCGGTTGTTTTCCGGTGGTTTGTACCACTTAGTGTGAGAACCGAGTCAAGAAGTTCTGCAGTGAAGGCAGTTCCCCTGTCTGTGATGACTACTTTTGGGGCACCGTGCCGAAGGACGACGTTCTCGATGAAAAAATGAGCCGCTTCGGCTGCTGTGCCCCGCTGCGTAGCTTTAGTCTCCGCGTAGCGCGTCAGGTAATCGGTTGCGACAATGATCCATTTGTTGCCGGCTGTAGAAGTTGTAAATGGGCCCAGGAAATCCATTCCAACTTGGGTGAAAGGCTGTCCTGGTACCTCGACTGGATGTAAGAGACCTGCAGGCTTGCCGGGAGGTGCTTTGCGTCTTTGGCAGTCGGCGCATGTTTGTACATGATGTTTCACAGCAGCGGGTAGCTTTGGCCAATAGTACTTGCGTCGGAGTCGGGACAGTGTTCTCGTGTAGCCTAGATGACCTGAGGTGGCTTCATTGTGGCATGCTGTTAGTATTTCTTTGCGAAGTGATATCGGTACGACAAGCAGGTACGTGCTGCCGCTGGCAGAAAAGTTCTTTTTATAGAGAACATCATTTCGCAGACAAAACGACGGCAGTCCCCTGGCATAGAGTCGCGGGACGTCTGTACTTCGGCCTTCCAAGAAATTAATGAGTGGGAGCAGCTCTGGGTCGTGGCGCTGCTCCTGTGAAATGGTGACGGCGTCGACGACTCCCAAAAATGCAGCGTCAACGTCCGCGTCATCGGTACCTGCGGGCTCAACGGGTGACCGCGAAAGGCAGTCGGCGTCGGTGTGCCTTTTCCCTGATTTGTAAATTATGGTCATGTCGAACTCCTGAAGCCTAAGACTCCAGCGCGCCAAACGGCCAGATGGATCTTTCAAGTTAGTCAACCAACAAAGAGAATGATGATCGCTGACAACCTTGAATGAACGGCCGTACAAATATGGGCGAAATTTGGTAACCGCCCACACCACGGCGAGGCATTCCTTCTCGGTAGTCGAGTAGTTTTCCTCCGTACGAGAGAGTGTTCGACTGGCGTAAGCGATTACTTTTTCGAAGCCGTCTTGCCACTGCACCAGTACGGCCCCCAGACCAACATTGCTCGCATCGGTGTGAAGTTCTGTAGGGGCTTCCAGGTCAAAGTGCGCAAGAACTGGAGGCGTTTGCAGGCGCTGGCGTAGTTCAGTCAAATGCTATTTGCTCATTTTCACCCCACAGAAAGGGAACATCGTCTCGTGTAAGGCGTGTTAACGGGGCAGCAATACGAGAGAAGTTCGCAATGAACCGCCGGTAATAGGCGCACAGCCCCAGGAAGCGCCTCACTGCCTTCTTGTCGGGTGGTGTGGGGAACTTTGCCACAGCGTCTATTTTTTCTGGGTCCGGTCGTACACCCTCGTGACTGACGACGTGGCCGAGGAAGCACAGTTCACTGAAGCCAAAATGACATTTCTCGGGCTTTAACGTCAGGCCAGCTGAGCGTATGGCTTGAAGAACAGTGAGTAACCGGCTTAGGTGCTCCTCGAAT
This sequence comes from Dermacentor silvarum, assembly GCF_013339745.2. NCBI lineage: Eukaryota > Metazoa > Arthropoda > Arachnida > Ixodida > Ixodidae > Dermacentor > Dermacentor silvarum. Next base: position 379,952,898 of record NC_051154.1, on the reverse strand, counting down.
GTAGCCGAGAACACTATGACGTCGTCTAAATAGACCAAGCAAGTTTGCCACTTCAGGCCTGATAGTACGGTGTCCATTAAACGCTGAAAAGTGGCTGGCGCTGAGCACAGACCGAAAGGAAGTACCTTAAATTCGTAAAGACCGTCGGGGGTCACGAAGGCCGTTTTCTCACGATCTCTCTCATCGACCTCTATCTGCCAATACCCGCTTCGTAGGTCCATTGATGAAAAATAACGTGCATGTCGCAGCCTGTCCAGCGAATCGTCTATGCGTGGCAGCGGGTAGACGTCTTTCTTCGTGACTTGGTTTAATTTGCGGTAATCGATGCAGAAGCGCAAGCTGCCGTCTTTCTTGTTGACCAAGACCACGGGTGAAGCCCAGGGACTGTTCGAAGGCTGGATCACATCATCCTCGAGCATCTTGGTCACTTGCTTTTGAATCTCTTCACGTTCCTTTGGAGCTACACGGTAGGGGTTTTGTCGAATCGGCCTCGTGGTATCATCCGTGATTATACGGTGCTTGGTCAGCGGTGTTTGTTTCACTTTTGACGTAGTCGAAAAGCAATCTTCGAACTGGTGTATCAGCTCCAAGAGGCGCTGTCTCTCAGAAGGCGACAGGGTGGAGCTGACTTCGAAAGACAAATGTGTCGAGGCCAGAACGGTCGTGTCTTGACGTTGTAAAGCCAGACAATCTTTTACTTGAATGACTTCGTCGCAGTAGGCAATTGCGGTGCCCTTTTGAATGTGACGGCGTTCGTCGCTGAAGTTCGTCAGAAGGACTTCCGCTTGCCCATGAGTCATGTCGAGTAGGCCTCTAGCAATCGAAATGCCGTGGGTTAGCAATAGTGCAACAATTTGCTCCGCGATCACATCCCCATGGTAGGGCTTCCGGCACGAGACAGATACAAGGCGGCAGGAGCGCGGTTGAATGGTCACATCGTCGGCGAGTCGCAGACGCTCATGTTGCCCGTCATGAGTGGTGTCGGCATAGGGGCTTGCAGAGAACGTCACCATACGGCCCGGAATGTTTATGACGGCGCCGTGATCTCGCAGAAAATCCATCCCTAAGATGAGGTCTCTGCAGCAGTCGGGGATAATGACGAAAGTGGCAACGAAGCTGGAATCACCGATGTGAATTCGAGCGGTACATGTTCCTGTTGGTGTTATTACCTGGCCACCGGCACTTCTTATGTGTGGCCCGGTCCACGGCGTCTTCACTTTCCGAATGCGGTCGGCCAGCTCCTGCCGCATGATTGAGAAGTCTGCGCCAGTATCAACAAGTGCTGTAACGTGATGTCCATCGATGAGAATGCTAATATCGGCACGGGCAACGTCGTCGGCTGGTAGTATTCGTCGTCGTCGTATCGTCCTCTTGGGTAGCGTGGGGGGTATTTTTGGCGTCGCGACACTGGGCAACCTTCCCCCCGGAGGTCGCTGCCGTTAGTTTCCCCGGCGCGGACTAGGGGAACGACCACCCCTGACGACGTCAGCGAAACTCTGGCGGTTTGGGGAAGTGTAACGCACAGGGGATGGGGACTGCAAGCGACGACGCGGTGAAGCTGCTTGGCTGGTCGACAGGTGATCACGATTCGGGGCACAACGGTCGTCAAAGCGCAGAGAAGCGGCGGGCGAAAAACTTGCCACCCCAGCCTCTCGATGGGGACAGAAGCGGGCAATGTGGCCAGGTTCCCCACAATGGAAACAGAGTGGTCGACGGTCGGCCGTGCGCCACAAGTCAGTACGGCGAACAGGAGGTCGTCTCACAGACTCTCGTTGCCACCACGGCACGGGAACGGTCCGAGGCTGAAATGGCGGTACCTCCGGTGAAGGGGGAGGACGTCGGACCACGTCGGCATAGCTCAATGGACGTGCCTCAGGGCATGGAGGTGGTGAGGAGAAGGCTTGCCGCAACTCTTGGCGCACGACTTCGGCAACCGAAACGACTGGAGACTCCGTAGGAGTAATGCCGAGGGCTCGCAGCTCTTCACGTAGAATGACTCTAATCATTTCCCGTAAAGAAGGCTGGTCAACACCCTGAGCTGCGGCGCTTATTGGTGTGTTGTTGGGTAGGCGATCAAAGTGGCGGCAACGTTGCTGAAGTGCCCGCTCAATGATAGTCGCTTCTTTGATGAAGTCGTCGACCGTTGTGGGCGGGTTTCGGACAAGGCCTGCAAACAGCGGTTCCTTAATTCCCCGCATAAGGTGACGCACCTTCTTCGCCTCGGTCATATCGGGATCAGCTCGGCGAAACAGACGGGCCATATCCTCCGCATACATGACGACAGATTCGTTCGGCTGCTGTACGCGAGCCTCAATAAGTTGTTGCGCGTAATCGCGCCAGTCCGAACTTGCGAATGAATCGAGGAGCTGACGCCGCAAATTGCCCCACGTGTGGAAGCTCGCTTCCCTGTTCTCGTACCACGTGCGAGCACTCTTTTCGAGCGCGAAATAAGCATGGGTGAGTTTCTGTCGCTCGGTCCAGTGATTGACATCAGCGACGCGCTCGTACTGATCGAGCCAGTCCTCGACATCTTCGAAAGCATCACCATGGAAGGTTGCGGGAACGTGAGGCTGTTCAAGAGTCACCTGGGAAATGCTCGGCGCCGTCTGAGAAGAAGGAAGAGTGGCCGATGGTGTTGGAACAGCCATGCTGGTGGGAGGCGCAACGGGAGGGAATTCCGGGCTCAGGTGACCATGATGACGATGATGATCATGATGTCATAAAAGGCAAACGAGTCAAGAACGTGCCCCTGCAGAGCTCCCGAAAATACCTGTAATGCAATTAAATGTAAGGAAATGTAATTTCTCTTGTAGATAAATGTATTTATATAGGGTGTCCCAACTATCATGAACCAAGATTTAAAGAAAGAGCAATTGCACCACTCGATTTCTAGTACAGTGGAGCAGCCGCCAGTAAATGTTTCGTTACTCAAATTTAATTAGGTAATTGTAATCAATTATATATCTCGGTGAGTACTGTCCTAATTATCGATATATAAGTGAGAAAATTGCATACAGCTACATCAGAAACTCCTCATAAAATTTTCTGTTGCTCAATACTTCCCACCTAAACGTGTTTTTCAAAGCCTGAGAGAAGCCCGCAAATACACGCAAAATTGCCGCGCGACTGGCCCCTCGAGGCCCTTTGCGTGAATTCGCGGGCTTCTTTCCCGCTCGGAAAAACACTTTTATGTAGCACGTATTGAGCAGGTTGCAGCCGATCTTCGCCAGTCAAATTGTACAGCAGCTGACTGGCGCACGTGGCAGATACAACTCTGATTCTTGTATCTGACGTCATCGACAAGGAACAAATCCAGCGACACCTGCTTGAGCGACAGTTTTGCTTAAGGAGCAGCCGGACTTAGTGCCTTCCATTTGGCACCAGATGGTGCGGCTACGGCAACACTCCTAACTACTTCATCGTACTTTGTACAGGTTGGTCACCCAACACTTCCGTAAATATTTAGAAACCTGCTGGCGCTACCACTGCTGCCATTAGTCTACTGTTGTATTATTTTTCACAATGCCGTCATGCGCAGATCTAGGTAAAGGTACTGCAGCCCTCCGTACAGGGATTTCTTCTATGAAAGAAAGCTTGAGCATGATTAATACGCTATATACAAGCCCATGAAAACTGAGAATGACTCTCACTAAAGAGAACAAATCACTGAAGTATGAAAAGGAACTGTTGTCGAAGTATCTCTCAGCTCTGGAACAGTACTCTCGTCTAAATAATGTCAAGATAAAGGGCTTCCTGATATGCAGGGCGGAAATTGCTTCGCAGTGGTGTAACTAGCCATTCGTGACAGGATTGGCTGTGCTATCACTGAATCGGACATTGACACTGTGTATTGTGTTCCTTCTAAAAAGAACACGAACATCATTGTACATTTTTGTTCAAGAGCTAAGCGCACTAATTTTGCTGGCAAGCCAAGAGGCCAGGCTGACGTAATCAGCCATCGGTTTTTCGCAGAGTAACAACAAGCCAATTTTCATCAATGATCACCTCACACCTGATAACAAACGACTCTTTGCGCAGGCTCTTGAGCTCAAAAAAGGTGTAGGTTGGAAGTACCTTTGGACTGACAACTGTGTGATTAAAGCTAGGAAATCAGAGAGCAGGCGCGTCTATCGGATCAATGGCCTGATGGATCTGGAAATCATTCAGTAATCGTTGAAGCAATTTTGCCATTAACCACAGCTGCTGTTTTGACTTTCTTGCGTTATGTTTTCTTGTCACCAAGTGAAATCTTTGTTGCAAGATAAATCACCTGCGTTCTCTCTACTTCACTGACAATTCGTAGCTTACGCAAGCATCATGACGATCTATCGAACTTTCTTTCCATGCTTCACCAAACTTTTTCTTGATATGGTTGTCGGAGACCTGGCTAACATCAGCTGATGGCAGTTTGTATGGTCTGTCCGGATACAAATATGAAATGAAACCGTAGCGGCGGCTCAGCTGTTTTCATCAGATCATCATTGCCCTACGTTCGAAGTTAGAATCTTGCTTTTCGGGACTTGTTATGCGAATCTATCTGGCTAGAGTTTGACCGCAATTCTCACCCAGTCACTAATAGCTGCATGCACCATAGTAGGAGCTATGTATCGCTCGCCGTCAACCTAGCGTGTGGAATTTTGTTCTCAGCCTGAAGATACCTTACAAGCGGTAATGAATGAAAATAAAAATATAATAATTGGCGGAGACAAACATTATATTCTCGATTTCAACTGCCAGTCTTGCTCTATGTAAATTGTTTACTCAACTATGGCTTTTCTTCCTAATTCAGACTCCAACAAGGCGCGATCTTTCTTCAACGCTGATTGATCACATATTTTAATCATTCGATTCTGATTACTCTCCTGGAGTAATCGATAATCCAATAACCGATCATTACCCCTTGTTTTATTGCCTAGGTTAAGAAACAGTTAGCACTTATAAAGATATGTTAAATCTTCCATCAATATAACACAGTTTATTCATCAGGTCGAGACAACAAACTGGGGTGTCGTGTATATGGAAGGTTGTCCTGAGAAGGCGTTTGCTATGTTCTGTTTCAGAATTACTAAATGCATTGATCAGTGAACTACTTATTCACAAAAAAACGCATTGGTATTCTACTCCAACAACTGCTTGGATCACAGATGTCATATTGCGTTACATGAAAAAAAAATAATCTTCACAAAAAAGTTAAATCGTGATTCTTTGACATAAATTTGAGAAATCGTTTCCGTTCAAATTCAAGAATTCTTTCTCCCGTTCTCAAGCGCGCAAAATGATACTACTACGAAAACAAAGCACTTAAAAACGGAACTATACCAGGTGGATCTGGAAACTAATTAGGCAGTTTCTTGATAATGTTACGGGAAGGAAGAAGCGTACTAGTATTTGCAGATGGGTTTTAATGGCTGTGTAGAGAAGCAAAAAACCAAAATCTTCTTCGTCGTCTCCCAGGCCACCAACCATGTCCTCTTTCCACATTATACACTGTGACAAAAACCCCCGTCGGAAGAAGCACCTTACTGGTGCGACTCACTGGTTCCAGAAAGGAACGGTTTGAGGCCGCTGACGTGTATGATGTCAGATAGATGTGAAGGCACCGTAGCATCCAGTGGAGACACTTCATATGTGACAGGCGTCCCCCTGGCGGAAGATGCGATAAGGGCCGTAGTATCGCGAGAAGAGTTTCTCCGAAAGACCGAATCGTCGAGATGGAGACCAAACTAACACAAGAGCACCATGGTTGGTATTCGACGTCGTGGTGGCGCTGACGGTAACGGCACTTCTGACGTGTCTCTGCAGCAGAGAGACGAAGACGGGCAATGTGACGTGTTTGGGTCACTCTGGTTACGACATCACGAGCGTCCACTGTCGGCGAGTCGAGTGTGGTCGAAATAAGGGTCTCGAAAGGCAAGGTCGCTTCACGGCCGTATAGAAGGTAGAAGGGCGAATAGCCAGCTGTGTCGTGGCGCGAGGATGTGTACACAAACGTGACAAATGGTAGAGCAGTGCCATAGCCGCGGTGATCAGAGGAAACATACATCGCGAGCATGTCAGTTATTGTCCAGTCCAGGCGTTCAGTAAGACCGTTAGTTTGAGGATGGTAGGCTTATGTTTAGTAGCACAGGATCGAAGTAAGTCGTCGATGACTTTGGCAAGAAAGTATTGTCCGCGATCTGTGAGAAGTTGACGAGGTGCGCCGCGATGTAACATAACGTCGTGAAGCAAGAAATCAGCGACGTCTGTAGCGCAACTGGTTACTGTAATGGCACAGCGGGTGGTATAGTCCGTAGCGACGGCAATCAACTTATTCAGAGTTTGTCAGTTCGTCACCTGCCGAGATTTATTGTATATCTACGTTCTTTTGCGTCCTGGTGACAAGCAAAAAGAGAAGAATATATATATATATATATATATATATATATATGGCATTGCTTCACAGAAATACGTCCACGGACCTGAATAGCTCATTCGCTGCGGTGGAGAGAAAGGCTGATGTGAAACACAGTCATTTGATTGAGCGAAATGGGATGTTCTATGTATATAGTAACATGTCACCGCGAACGCAGGGTAGGTATATGGGCTTGTAATCGTAGAGAGGACATACTTTCATGAAGGGTGTACTTTAAGTGAATAAGTCGAAGCTCTTTGTTCTGTATGTTTTTCTCATCCATCTGTAATATACTGCTGGTGTGGGCAGCAAACAATGTATCCATACTCTAATATAGGCCTCATTAAAGGCTTGTATGCTGTTAGTTAAACGTAAGGAGGAGCAGATAGCAGCTAACTTCCGGCCCGGAAAACACAATGGCTGGAATGCTGTTGCACCTATTATGTAAATATGCTTTTTGCACGTTAATGAGTCTGTAAATGCTCACCACATATATTTTACACTTACGGCGCCGTGT